>NC_080380.1:105599739-105853855 GCF_014773155.1 Arachis stenosperma | reverse complement strand
AAAACTCTGAAAAAGGCTGACAAAAGGACTGCTGATGCTGTGCTGGATTCTGACCTCCCTGCACTCGAAATGGATTTTCTGGAGTACAGAACTCTAAATGGCGCGCTCTCAACGGCGTTGGAAAGTAGACATCCAGGGCTTTCCAGCAATATATAATAGTCCATACTTATTCGAAGAATGACGACGCAAACTGGCGTTGAACGCCAAGTACACGCTCCTTTCTGGAGTTAAACGCCAGAAAAACGTCATAATCCGGAGTTGAACGCCCAAAGCACATCATAACTCGAAATTCAACTCCAAGAGGAGCCTCTGCTCGTGGATAGATCAAGCTCAGCCCAAGCACACACCAAGTGGGCCCCGGAAGTGGATTTATGCATCAATTACTTACTCATGTAAACCCTAGGAGCTAGTTATTATAAATAGGATGATTACTAATGTATCAATCATCTTTGATCTCAGTTTTATTTACTCTTCATCTTAGGAGATCATTGATCACGTTTAGGGGGCTGGCCATTCGGCCATGCCTGAACCTTCTTTTACTTATGATTTTCAACGGGAGTTCTGCACACCATAGATTAAGGGTGTGGAGCTCTGCTGTACCTCAAAGATTAATGAAGTTCTATTTTCTTTTATTCAATTCTCTATCTTATTCTATTCCAAGATATTCATCGTACTCAAGAACATGATGAATGTGATGAGCTAATAACTCTCATCATCATTCTCACTTATGAACGCGCGTGATTGACAACCACTTCCGTTCTGCGTGTAACAAGGCTTGAATGTTTATCTCTTAGGTTCCCCAACAGAATCTTCGTGGTATAAGCTAGATAGATGGCGCATTCATCTAGATCCGGAAAGTCCAACCTTGTCTGTGGTGTTCCGAGTAGGATCCTGGGAATCCGGAAAGTCTCACCTTGTCTGTGGTATTCCGAGTAGGATTCCGTTCATGAATGACTGTGACGTGCTTCAAACTTTAACCTGCTGGGCGTTAGTGACAAACGCAAAAGAGGGATTCTATTCCAGTAGGAGCGGGAACCAACCGGTGATTGGCCGTACTGTGACAGAGTGCGTGCATAGCTTTCACTGCGAGGATGGGATGTAGCTATCAACCATGGGTGATGCCTCCAGACTGGTTAGCTGTGCGAGTGACAGCCGTACAGGTTATTTCCCCGAGAGGAATGAAAGTAGCCACAGCTGATAGTGAACCCTATACAAAGCTTGCCATGGAGAGGAGTAAGAAGGATTGGGTAGAAGGAATAGGAGAGCAGGCGTCCTAGAGCTCTACAGCACCTCCATTCCGCTTATCTGAAATTCCTACCAATGAATCTACATAAGTACTTCTATCCCTTTTATTATTCCTTTCTATTTAATGATAATCACAATTACTCTTTAATCTCCCTAACTGAGATTTGCAAGGTGACCATAGCTTGCTTCATACCAACAATCTCTGTGGATTCGACCCTTACTCACGTAAGGTATTACTTGGACGACCCAGTACACTTGCTGGTTAGTTGAACGGAGTTGTGATTTCACTCATGCCAATTTCAATTTCTATATAAGTACTACTCAAAGAATACATTGATCACAATTTCGTCCACCACTCTGTCTCTTACAGCAAAAGGGAAAAGCATGAGCCTGTAGACTTCAGGATCTACTCCATTCGTCTTTACAGTCTCACAGATCTGCAAGAACTCAGTTAAAAACTGATAGGGATCTTCTGACGGAAGTCCATGAAACTTGCATTTTTGTTGCATTAGAGCAACTAGTTGAGGTTTCAGCTCAAAATTGTTTGCTCCAATGGCAGAAATTGAGATGCTTCTTCCATCAAACATGGAAGTAGGTGTAGTGTAATCACCAAGCATCCTCCTTGTATTATTGTTGTTAGGTTCGGCTGCCATCTCTTTTTCTTGTTCGAAAATTTCAGCAAGGTTGTCTCTGGATTGTTGTAATTTAGCTTCTCTTAGTTTCCTCTTCAGAGTCCTTTCAGGTTCTGGATCAGCTTCAACTAGAATGCCTTTTTCCTTGTTCCTGCTCATATGAAAGAGAAGAGAACAAAAAAAGAAGAGGAATCCTCTATGTCACAGTAAAGAGGTTTCTTATTATTAGTAGAAGAAGAAAGGGGATAAAGAAAGGAAAATCCAAACACAAGGGTGAGGATAGAGGCAGTGATTTGAGATGAAGAGAAGTGTTAGTAAATGAATGAATAAATAGAATAAGATGATAGAGGTAGAAATTTTCGAAATTAAATTTTGAAAAGGAGTTAAATGATTTTCGAAAATAAAGATAAGAAATAAAATTAAAATTAAAATTTAAAACAATTAATTAATTAAAAAAAAAGAATTTTTGAAAAAGAGGGAGGTATTTTCGAAAATTAGAGAGAGAGAAATTGTTAGGTGATTTTGAAAAAGATAAGAAACAAACAAATAGTCAAATAGTTAGTTGAAAAAGATTTGAAAATCAAATTTGAAAAGATAAGAAGATAAGAAGTTAGAAAAGATATTTTAAAATCAATTTTTTGAAAAAGATAAAATTTTGAAAAAGATATGCTATAAAAGATAGGATAAGATAGATTTAACTTTTAAAATTAAAATTAATTACTTAACTAACAAGAAACTAAAAGATAAGATTCTAGAATTTAAAGATTGAACCTTTCTTAACAAGAAAGTAACAACTTTAAATTTTTGAACCAATCACATTAATTGTTAGCATAATTTTTGAAAATAAAGATAAAATTATGAAAAAGATTTTTGAAAAATATTTTAAAGAATTTTTGAAAATAAATAAGAAAAATGAAAAAATTTAATTTTTGAAAAAGTTTTGAAAAGATAAGATTTTTAAAATTTGAAAATTTGACTTGACTTACAAGAAACAACTAATTTTAAAAATGTTTGACTAAGTCAACCCAATTTTTCAAAATTTTGAGAGAGAAAAGGAAAAGATATTTTTTTATTTTTGAATTTTTAATGATGAGTGAGAAAAACACAATTATGACCCAAAACATGAAAATTTTGGATCAAAACACATTATGCATGCAAGAACACTATGAATGTCAAGATGAACACCAAGAACACTTTGAAGATCATGATGAACATCAAGAACATATTTTTGAAAAATTTTTTGATGCAAAGAAAACATGCAAGACACCAAACTTAGAAATCTTTGATGCTTGGATAATATGAATGCAAGAATGCACATGAAAAACAATAAAAGATACAAAACAAGAAAACATCAAGATCAAACAAGAAGACTTACCAAGAACAACTTGAAGATCATGAAGAACACTATGAATGCATGAATTTTCAAAAAATGCAAGAAAAAATTTTTTAAAACATGCAATTGACACCAAACTTAAAAATTGACACTAGACTCAAACAAGAAACACAAAATATTTTTTATTTTTTTGATTTTATGATTTTTTTTTGTATTTTCTTAATAAATTTTTCAAAAACATATTTTGGAAAAAGGAAATAATGAACTCATAGTCCTCAATCAAAATTCTGTGAATTAGCCAATAGCCAGCCAAGCTAAAACATGTTATATGAAACTCTAGGATTCATTCTTGAAAACTCTGAAAATTTTCGAAAACAGGTGAGAAATTTTGAAAAATATTTTTGAAAACTTTTTGAAAAGAAAATAAAAAAGAAAATTACCTAATCTGAGCAACAAGATGAACCGTCAGTTGTCCAAACTCGAACAATCCCCAGCAACGGCACCAAAAACTTGCTGGACGAAATTGTGATTCATACTTGAATTGTTGTTCGAAATTAATTCCCTGGTAATGGCCCCAGAAACTTGGTGCTCAATACCATGGTCCAAACATAATTTCACAACTGCGCTCAACCAACCAGCAAGTGCACTGGGTCGTCCAAGTAATACCTTACGTGAGTAAGGGTCGATCCCACGTAGATTGTTGGTATGAAGCAAGCTATGATCATCTTGTAAATCTCAGTCAGGCGGATAATAATTGATTATTGGGTTTTCGAATAATAATAAATAATAAACAGAAAATAAAGATAGAGTTACCCATGTAATTCAATGGTGGGAATTTCAGACAAGTGTATGGAGGTGCTGTGTTCCTTCTGACTCTCTGCTTTCCTACTGCTTTTATCCAATCCTTGTCACTCCTTTCTATGGCAAGCTGTATGTAGGGCATCACCGTTGTCAATGACTACATCCCATCCTCTCAGTGAAAAGGGTCCAAATGCTCTGTTACGGCACGGCTAATCATCTGTCGGTTCTCGATCATGTTGGAATAGAATCCCTTGATTCTTTTGCGTTTGTCATTACGCCCAATAATCGCGAGTTTGAAGCTCGTCACAGTCATTCAATCCCTGAATCCTACTCGGAATACCACAAACAAGGTTTAAACTTTCCGGATTCTCATGAATGCCGCCATCAATTCTAGCTTATACCACGAAGATTTTGATTAAAGAATCTAAGAGATATGTGCCCGGTCTAAGGTAGAACGGAAGTGGTTGTCAGTCACGCGTTCATAGGTGAGAATGATGATGAGTGTCACGGATCATCACATTCATCATGTTGAAGTGCAACAAATATCTTAGAATAAGAACAAGCGGAATTGAATAGAAAATAGTAGTAATTGTATTGAAACTTGAGGTACAGCAGAGATCCACACCATTAATCTATGGTGTGTAGAAACTCCACCGTTGAAAATACATAAGTGATGAAGGTTCAGGCATGGCCGAATGGCCAGCCCCCAATGTCTAAGTTCGCATAAACTGATCAAAGATTAGATAATCCAAAGACGTCTAATACACTAGTAAAAAGTTCTATTTATACTAAACTAGCTACTAGGGTTTACAGAAGTAAGTAATTGACGCATAAATCCACTTCCGGGACCCACTTGGTGTGTGTTTGGGCTGAGCTTGATCTTTACACGAGCTAAGGCTTCTTTTGAGTTGAACGCCAAGTTGTAACGTGTTTTTGGCATTCAACTCTGGTTCGTGACGTGTTTCTGGCGTTTGACTCCAGAATGCAGCATGGAACTGGCGTTGAGCACCATTTTACGTCATCTAATCGCAAATAAAGTATAGACTATTATATATTGCTGGAAAGATATGGATGTCTACTTTCCAACGCCGTTGAGAGCGCGCCATTTTGAGTTCTGTAGCTCCAAAAAATCTATTTTGAGTGTAGGGAGGTCAGATTCCAACAGCATCAGCAGTCATTTGTCAGCCTTCTTATCAGAGTTTTGCTCAGGTCCCTCAATTTCAGCCAGAAAATATCTGAAATTACAAAAAAATACACAAACTCATAGTAAAGTCCAGAAATGTGAATTTTACATAAAAACTAATAAAAACATCCCTAAAATTAGCTAGATCCTACTAAAAACTACCTAAAAGCAATGCCAAAAAGCGTATAAATTATCCGCTCATCATGTTTTTTTGTAATTTCAGGTATATTCTGGCTGAAATTGAGGGACTTGAGCAAAAATATGATTTAGAGGCTGAGAAAGGACTGCAGATGCTATTGGATTCTGACCCTCTTACACTCGAAGTGGATTTTCTAGAACTACAAAAGCCCAATTGGTGCGCTCTCAATTGCGTTGGAAAGTAGACATCTTGGGCTTTCCACAAATGTTTAATAGTCCATACTTTGCCCGAGATTTGATGGCCCAAATTGGCGTCCAAACGCCCACTAGAGACTCTTTTCTGGCGTAAAACACCGGAACTGGCACCAGAACTGGAGTTAAACGCCCAAACTGGCATCCAAGCTGGCGTTTAACTCCAAGGATGGCCTATGCACATGAAATCTTCAAAGCTCAGCCCAAGAACACACCAAGTGGGCTCCGGAAGTGGATTTCTGCACTATCTGCACTTAGTTACTCATTTTCTGTAAACCTAGTTTACTAGTTTAGTATAAATAGCACTTTCTACTATTGTATTCGAGGTCTTTGACCTTTTGGGAGTTCTTTGAACCCTTTTTGGAGGCTGGCCATTCGCCCATGCCTAGACCATTTTGTTCTTATGTATTTTCTATAGTGGAGTTTCTACACCTCATAGATTAAGGTGAGGAGTTCTACTGTTCCTCATGAATTAATGCAAGTACTATTGTTTTTCTTTCAATTCACGCCTACTTCTTCTCCAAGATAACTCTCGTACTTAATTCAGTTAAGTCAGAATGAAGCAGTGACCCGTGATAATCATCCACTATCTTCATTACTCGCTTAGCCAAGATCCGCATGCCTGACAACCACAAGTGGTCTATATGATGTTCAACGTAGTCATTGGACGACAGCCGGAGTTTATTCTCTTGGGTCTCTGATCCGTGATTCGCATCGTCTCTCCTGACAACAGAGCATCTGAATCTGAGGTTAGAACTGATGAGCGGATATTTTGTACGCTTTTTGGGGGTAATTTCATGTAGATTTTAGCATGTTTCAGTTAGTTTTTAGTAAAATAATATTAGTTTTTAGGCAAAAATCATATTTCTGGACTTTACTATGAGTTTGTGTGTTTTTCTATAATTTCAGGTATTTTCTGGCTGAAATTGAGGGAGCTGAGCAAAAATCTGACTTAGGCTGAAAAAGGACTGCTGATGCTGTTGGATCCTGACCTCCCTGCACTCGAAATGGATTTTCTGGAGCTACAGGAGTCCAATTGGCGCGCTCTCAACGGCGTTGGAAAGCAGACATCCAGGGCTTTCCAGCAATATATAATAGTCCATACTTTTCGCAAGGATAGACGACGTAACTTGGCGTTGAACGCCAAGTACATGCTGCTGTCTGGAGTTAAATGCCAGAAAAACGTCATGATCCGGAGTTGAACGCCCAAAACACGTCAAAACCTGGAGTTTGACGCCAAGAAAGGCCTCCACACGTGGAAAGCATTAGTCTCAGCCCCAGCACACACCAAGTGGGCCCCAGAAGTGGATTTCTACACCAATTATCTTAGTTTATTCACTTTCTGTAAACCTAGGTTACTAGTTTACTATTTAAACAACTTTTACAGACATATCTTGTACCTCATGACATTTTCAGATCTGAATTACATACTTTGTGACGGCATGAGTCTCTAAACTCCATTGTTGGGGGTGAGGAGCTCTGCAGCGTCTCGATGAATTAATACAATTCCTTTGTTTTCCATTCAAACACGCTTGTTCTTATCTAAGATGTTTATTCGCGCTTAACTGTGGAGAAGGTGATGATCCGTGACACTCATCACCTTCCTCAATCCATGAACGTGTGCCTGACAACCACCTCCATTCTACATCAGACTGAATAAATATCTCTTAGATTCCCCAACAGAATCTTCGTGGTATAGGCCGGATTGATGGCGGCATTCATGAGAATCCGGAAAGTCTAAACCTTGTCTGTGGTATTCCGAGTAGGATTCCGGGATTGAATGACTGTGACGTGCTTCAAACTTTAACCTGCTGGGCGTTAGTGACAGACACAAAAGAGGGATTCTATTCCAGTAGGAGCGGGAACCAACCGGTGATTAGCCGTACTGTGACAGAGTGCGTGAGCATAGTTTTCACTGCGAGGATGGGAAGTAGCCATTGACAACGGTGACACCCTACATAGAGCTTGCCATGGAAGGAACCAGGCGTGTGAGAAGAGGACTTCAAGGAAACGTAGAAATTCAAAGGACAAAGCATCTCCAAAACTCCAACATATTCCCCAGTGCTGCAAATCAAAGTAACATTGTTCCCTCTTTTATTTTTATAATCAAATCCAGTAATTTCACTTTTAATCCAAACTAATCCTATTGACATCCTGACTAAGATTAATAAAATAAATATTGATTGCTTCAAACCAATAATCTCTGTGGATTCGACCCTTACTCACGTAAGGTATTACTTGGACGACCCAGTACACTTGCTGGTTAGTTGAACGGAATTGTGAAAAGGAAGTAATCAGTTAGTTGAGTTAGTTTAACTTTTTGGCACATGCCAAGGAGCCACTAATCAAGAATCACAATTTCGTCCACCAAGTTTTTGGCGTCGTTGCCGGGGATTATTGAGTTTGGACAATTGAAGGCTTATTTTATTTCTTAGATTAGGAATAATTTATTTTTATTTTTATTGTTATAGAGTCATTAAATCTTGATAGGATAGTTTCTTTTCAAAAATTTCTTTTCAAAATTTATTATTTTTCGTTATTAGTTGCTAATTTTCGTGAGTTTAGTGTCTTGTTCTAAGTTTGGTGTCAATTGCATATCTTATATTTTTCTTTAAAATTTTCGACTTGTGTTCTTTGTTCTTCATTGATCTTCAAGTTGTTCATGTTTATTTTTCTTGTTTGATCTTTAATTTTTCTTGTTTTGTGGCTTTTCTCGTTTTTCTTATACTAATCCAAAGTATTAGTCTTCTAAGAGGAATATACCCATTCATAACAATTTGTTACCCTTTTTGGCCATTTGGCTAGAATAGAAGGGTCATATTCTTGATAAGGGAGCACCAATACTTTTGAGAATCTTTTTCAAAAATAATTTTTCTTGATTTAATCTTGTACCAAACTCTAAGTTTGGTGTTTTATTGTTAATCTTTTTATAATTTTCGAAAACTTGTCTTGATTTTCTAAAAATTTTAAGTTTGGTGTTCTTTCTTGTGTTCTTGGTGTTCTTGTGAATCTTCAAAGTGTTCTTGAGTTTTTCTTGTGTCTTGATCTTAAAATTTTTAAGTTTGGTGTTCCTTGGTGTTTTCCCTCCAAAAATTTTCGAAAATTAAGGAGCATTAGATCTAAAAATTTTAAGTCTTGTGTCTATTGTGTGTTTTTCTCTTTCATCATAAAATTTCAAAATTTAAAAAAATTTTTGTTTTTCTAACTAATTTTGAACTATTTTTTTTTTCGAAAATCATTTATAAAAATTCAATTTTCAATTTTAAAATATTTCCACTTTCTTTTATTTATTTCGTTTTTATTTTATTTTTTTTTTAAAAAAAATTAATAAAAAAATATATATATATATATTTTAACTCCTTTTTTTTTATATATTGTTATTACTTATTCCATTTATTTTTTTTTTTTTAAAATTAACAAAATAAATTCTCAACTTGTATTCCATTATGGAAGTAAGTTTGAATGGACAGTCCAAGAGGACTCTGGGGTCATATGCCAACCCCACTACTGCTTCATATGGGAGTAGTATCTGTATACCCTCCATTGGAGTTAGTAGCTTTGAGCTGAATCCTCAGCTCATTATCATGGTGCAGCAAAACTGCCAGTATTCTGGTCTTCCACATGAAGAACCTACAGAGTTTCTGGCACAATTTCTGCAAATTGCTGATACAGTACATGATAAGGAAGTGGATCAGGATGTCTACAGATTACTACTGTTTCCATTTGCTGTAAAAGATCAAGCTAAGAGGTGGTTAAATAACCAGCCTAAGAACAGCATAAAAATATGGAAACAGCTGTCAGAAAAATTCCTGAATCACTATTTCCCTCCCAAACGGATGACACAGCTAAGGCTAAACATCCAAGGCTTCAAACAAGGAGATAATGAATCCCTTTATGATGCTTGGGAGAGATACAGAGAGATGCTAAGAAAATGCCCCTCTGAAATGTTTTCAGAATGGGTGCAATTAGACATCTTCTACTATGGGCTTACAGAAAAAGCTCAGATTTCTCTAGACCACTCAGCTGGTGGATCTATACACATGAGAAAAACAATTGAAGAAGCTCAAGAGCTTATTGATACAGTTGCCAGAAATCAGCATCTGTATCTAAGCAGTGAATCTTCCATGAAAGGAGAAGCTAAAACAGTAACTGCAGAACTCAGTCCGGTGGATCAGGCTAATGAATTTAATCAGCAATTAGACTTTCTAACTCAGCAGCTAGCCGAATTCAAGGAGATATTACAGGAAACAAGAATGGCAAACAGGAACATGGAAGTGCAATTAAAGCAAACAGAAAAACAACTGTCAAAACAAATAGCAGAAGAATGCCAAGCAGTTCAATTAAGAAGTGGGAAAACATTAAATACCTCACTTCAAAGCAGCAAGAAGCAAGGAAATGAACGAATAGCTAATCAAAATCCCTCTGAGGACAAGCAGAGCCCAGAAAGGGATAAAGCTGGCGCTGAACGCCCAGACCATGCTGATTCCTGGCGTTCAACGCCAGAAACAAGCTTGAATCTGGCGTTGAACGCCCAAAAGGAGCATGGTTCTGGCGTTCAAACGCCAGTAACAAGCAAGGAAATGGCGTCTAACGCCACTCCAGCTCATACCTCTGGCATTCAAATGCCAGTAGGGAATCAGTCACATACAAGTGCTGATAACAAGGCTTCCCAACCCACTTCTGTAGGTAATAAACCTGCAGCAACTAAGGTTGAGGAATACAAAGCCAAAATGCCTTATCCTCAAAAACTCCGCCAAGCGGAACAGGATAAGCAATTTGCCCGCTTTGCAGACTATCTCAGGACTCTTGAAATAAAGATTCCGTTTGCAGAAGCACTTGAGCAAATACCCTCTTATGCTAAGTTCATGAAAGAGATCTTAAGTCATAAGAAGGATTGGAGGGAGACTGAAAAGGTTTACCTCACTGAAGAATGCAGTGCAGTCATTCTGAAAAGCTTACCTGAGAAGCTTAAAGATCCTGGGAGCTTTATGATACCATGCACATTAGAAGGTAATTGCACCAAGCAAGCTTTATGTGACCTTGGGGCAAGTATCAACCTGATACCTGCATCTACTATCAGAAAGCTTGGTTTAACTGAAGAAATCAAACCAACCAGGATATGTCTTCAACTTGCTGATGGCTCCATTAAATACCCATCAGGCGTGATTGAAGACATGATTGTCAAGGTTGGGCCATTTGCCTTTCCTACTGACTTTGTGGTGCTGGAAATGGAGGAGCACAAGAGTGCAACTCTCATTCTAGGAAGACCTTTCCTAGCAACTGGCCGAACCCTCATTGATGTCCAAAAAGGGGAAGTAACCTTGAGAGTCAATGAGGAGGAATTTAAGTTGAATGTGGTCAAAGCCATGCAACATCCAGACACCCCAAATGACTGCATGAGTGTTGACATGATTGATTCTCTGGTAAGAGAGGTCAATATGGCTGAGAGTCTCGAATCAGAGCTAGAGGACATCTTTAAAGATGTTCAGCCTGATTTGGAGGAGTCAGAGAAGATAATGGAACCTCTGAAAATCCCTCAGGAAGAGGAGAAACCTCCAAAACCCGAGCTCAAACCATTACCACCATCTCTGAAATATGCATTTCTGGGAGAAGGTGAAACCTTTCCTGTAATTATAAGCTCTACCTTAGAGCCACAGGAAGAGGAAGCACTAATTCAAGTGCTAAGGACGCACAAGACAGCTCTTGGGTGGTCCATTAGTGATCTTAAGGGCATTAGCCCAGCCAGGTGCATGCACAAAATCTTGTTGGAAGATGACGCCAAGCCAGTGGTTCAACCACAAAGGCGGCTGAATCCAGCTATGAAAGAAGTGGTGCAGAAAGAGGTCACTAAATTACTAGAGGCTGGGATTATTTATCCTATTTCTGACAGCCCCTGGGTGAGCCCTGTCCAAGTTGTCCCTAAGAAAGGAGGCATGACAGTGGTTCACAATGAAAAAAATGAACTGGTCCCTACAAGGACAGTTACAGGGTGGCGTATGTGTATTGATTATAGAAGGCTCAATACAGCCACCAGAAAGGAACATTTTCCTTTACCATTCATAGACCAGATGCTAGAAAGACTAGCAGGTCATGAATACTACTGCTTTCTGGATGGATATTCAGGTTATAATCAAATTGCAGTAGATCCCCAGGATCAAGAGAAAACGGCATTCACATGCCCTTCTGGAGTATTTGCATACAGAAGGATGCCATTTGGCTTATGCAATGCACCTGCAACCTTTCAGAGGTGCATGCTCTCAATTTTCTCTGATATGGTGGAAAAATTCCTGGAAGTCTTCATGGATGACTTTTCAGTATTTGGAGACTCATTCAGCTCCTGCCTTAACCATTTAGCACTTGTTCTGAAAAGATGCCAAGAGACTAACCTAGTTTTAAACTGGGAAAAATGTCACTTTATGGTGACTGAAGGAATTGTCCTTGGGCACAAAATTTCGAACAAGGGGATAGAGGTGGACCAAGCTAAGGTAGAAGTAATTGAAAAATTACCACCACCTGCTAATGTTAAGGCAATCAGAAGCTTTCTGGGACATGCAGGGTTCTACAGGAGGTTTATAAAGGATTTTTCAAAAATTGCCAAACCTCTGAGCAACCTGCTAGCTGTAGACACGCCATTTATCTTTGACAAAGAGTGTCTGCAAGCATTTGAAACTCTGAAAGCTAAATTGGTTACAGCACCAATCATCTCTGCACCAGACTGGACATTACCATTTGAGTTAATGTGTGATGCCAGTGACCATGCCATTGGTGCAGTGTTGGGACAAAGGCATGACAAGCTTCTGCATGTCATTTACTATGCCAGCCGTGTGTTAAATGATGCACAGAAGAATTACACAACCACAGAAAAAGAGCTACTTACAGTGGTTTACGCCATTGACAAATTCAGATCCTACTTAGTGGGATCAAAAGTGATTGTATACACTGATCATGCTGCTCTTAAATATCTACTCACAAAGCAGGATTCAAAACCCAGACTTATTAGGTGGGTGCTGCTTCTGCAAGAGTTTGATATAGAAATAAGAGACAAAAAAGGGACAGAAAATCAAGTAGCAGATCACCTGTCCCGAATAGAACCAGTGGAAGGGGCGTCCCTCCCTCTCACTGAAATTTCTGAAACCTTTCCGAATGAGCAATTACTAGCCGTCCAGGAGGTGCCATGGTTTGCAGACATTGCAAACTACAAGGCAGTGAGATTCATACCCAAAGAGTACAGTAAGGTGCAATCAAAGAAATTAATCACAGATGCAAAATACTATCTTTGGGATGAACCATATCTCTTTAAGAGATGTGCAGACGGAGTAATCCGTAGATGTGTGCCTAAAGAAGAAGCACAGAAGATCCTCTGGCATTGCCATGGATCACAGTATGGAGGACATTTTGGAAGTGAACGAACAGCCACAAGAGTCCTCCAGAGTGGCTTCTACTGGCCTACTCTCTATAAAGATTCCCGAGCATTTGTGCTTAACTGTGATAGTTGCCAGAGATCAGGCAACCTGCCCCACAGTTATGCTATGCCTCAACAAGGAATCTTGGAAATTGAGTTGTTTGATGTATGGGGCATTGACTTCATGGGACCTTTCCCACCATCATACTCAAACACCTATATTCTGGTGGCAGTGGATTATGTATCCAAATGGGTGGAGGCTATTGCAACACCCACTAATGACACTAAAACAGTGTTAAAATTCCTCCAGAAACATATCTTCAGCAGATTTGGTATCCCCAGAGTGTTAATCAGTGATGGGGGTACTCATTTCTGTAATAAGCAGCTCTACTCTGCTCTAGTACGTTATGGAGTCAACCACAGGGTGGCTACTCCATATCACCCACAGACTAATGGGCAGGCGGAAGTCTCAAATAGAGAACTTAAAAGAATCCTGGAACGGACTGTAATTAACCGTAGAAAGGATTGGGCAAGAAGCTTGGATGATGCTCTGTGGGCATACAGAACAGCATTTAAGACCCCTATAGGGACCTCTCCATACCAGCTTGTGTATGGAAAGGCATGTCACTTGCCAGTGGAACTGGAACACAAGGCCTACTGGGCAACCAAATTCCTGAATCTTGATGCCAAATTAGCTGGAGAAAAACGATTGCTCCAGTTAAATGAGCTAGAAGAGTTTAGACTCAATGCTTTTGAAAATGCAAAAATTTACAAGGAAAAAGCAAAAAAATGGCATGATAAGAAATTGTCATCCAGAGTCTTTAAGCCGGGGCAGAAAGTTCTGCTATTTAATTCTAGGCTCAAATTATTCCCCGGGAAATTAAAATCCCGGTGGAGAGGTCCATATGTAATTACAAGTGTATCACCATATGGCCACATAGAGCTTCAAGATAATGACTCTAACAAAAAGTTCATTGTCAATGGACAAAGAGTTAAACACTATCTTGAAGATAATTTTGAGCAAGAATGCTCAAGACTGAGATTACATTGAAGATCAGTGACAGTCCAGCTAAGGACATTAAAGAAGCGCTTGCTGGGAGGCAACCCAGCCATTTACAAAGTTTAGTTACTAATTAGATAAATTTTCTTTTCTTTACAGGTTTTAAGTCCAAGTATCTTCAAAGGTGAATTAGCAATTGGTTGAAGTCACAGAGTTACAGGAAAATTTGGAAGCTCATTGGCGTGAAAAAGCCAGTGAGAAATACTTTGGGCGTTAAACGCCCAAAAGAAGCTCCCACTGGGCGTTTAACGCCAGTAAGGGTAGCCATCTGGGCGTTAAACGCCAGAAAGAAGCATCTTCTGGGCGTTAAACGCCAGAAAGATGCACCTTCTGGGCGTTTAACGCCAGTCTGCTAGCATCCTGGGCGTTCAGAAAAACGCCCAGTGAAGAAGGACTTCTTGGCGTTCAACGCCAGAAAGAAGCTCCAATTGGGCGTTGAACGCCCAGGAGAAGCACCATGTGGGCGTTGAATGCCCAAAACATGCACCACATGGGCGTTCAACGCCAGGATGATGGGAGGAGGTACATTTTCATTTTTTATATAATTTTTCATAATTTTTATGTTTTAATTCATGATTTCTTGCATAAACATATTTCAAATTATCACTTTCAATTCCAAAAGTTTTTATCCTAATTTCTAAAATCCAATTTTGCAAATGTTTTAGATACATCTTAACCCAAAAAAAAACAAATGGCTTTCAAATCCAATCCATCATCTTTTCAAATTTGTTTCCAACACATCTACTATCTTTTAAAATCTTTTTCAAAATTAAAAATTTCAATTCTATCTTTTAAAAATTTTTTCATATCTTTCTTTTTTAAAAATTATATCTTTCTCTAATCATATCTTTTAAAATCATATCTTCTATCTTATCTCTTTCTTATTTTTCGAAATTTACCCACCCCCCCTCCCTATATCTTGTGTTCGGCGACTTCCTCATCAACACCATCCAACACCTGCTCTCCTTCATTGCTTCTTCTTTCTTCTCTTTTGCTTGAGGACAAGCAAAGCTCTAAGTTTGGTGTGTTTTACCCGTGATCACAAAAACTATTGTGTCTCTTGATCATGGCCCCTAGAGGAAAGCAAACCACCCAAAAGGGCAAGGAAAAGAGCAATCCAAAGCCCCTCTGGAATCAAGGGAAGTTCTTAACTAAAGAACATTCAGACCATTACTACAAAATAATGAGTCACAGATCAGTGATCCCGGAAGTCAGATTTGATCTGAAAGAAGATGAATATCCGGAGATCCAAGAGCAGATTCGAAACAGAAATTGGGAAATTCTGGCCAATCCTGAAACGAAAGTGGGAAGGAACATGGTTCAGGAATTTTATGCTAATCTATGGCAGACAGAAAGGCAAAGAATCATTGGAGCGGCTATCTTTGACCATAAAACCGTAGTCAGAGGAAAGATCATTCATACCAATGCTGACAAGATCAGGGAGATATTCAAGATTCCTCAACTGAAGGATGACCCAGACTCCTTTAATAGGAGAATGATGAGGATCAATAAAGGATTGGACAAGATCTTGGAAGATATATGCGTTCCTGGAGCCAAGTGGACTACCAGTACAACTGGCAACCCAGTTCAACTCAAAAGAGAAGATCTAAAACCAGTAGCTAGAGGCTGGCAGGATTTTATTAGTCGTTCCATATTACCCACCAGCAACCGTTCTGAAGTTACCATCAAAAGAGCTGTCATGATTCACTGCATCATGCTAGGAAAAGAAGTGGAAGTCCATCAGCTGATCTCATGTGAGCTATACAAAATTGCAAACAAGAATTCTACAGACGCTAAATTGGCTTACCCAAGCCTAATTTCTATGCTTTGCAAAGATGCTGGAGTAAAGATGGGAATAACTGAATATATCCTAATTGAAAAGCCCATTACTGGAATATCAATGGTCAGACAACAGCAACAAGATGATTCAACCAAGAGGAGAGCACAAGAGGCCCTCCCAGAACTGCCCCAATTCGAATATTGGGAACATCTTGAGGCTTCTATTTCCAGATTGCAAGAAGCTATGGATCAAATAAAGGAAGAACAGAATAATCAAGGTAGCATGATTTGCAAACTGCTCAAGGAACAGGAGGAGCAAGGGCGTGATCTAAGGGAGCTGAAGCGCCAAAAAAATTAATCCTTGAACCACACCCAGAATAATTAGAGGAGCATCTACTCCTCAAAACAACAGGTTGCTGAGTTCCAATTTTTCCTGCTTTAACTTAGTGATAGCGTTTTTTTTTATTTTCACCTTAGGAGATATTTAGTAGTAATTAGTATGTCTATTTTGATTTTATTTCCAATTAAGCTATAGTTTATTTTTCTCATCATCATCAGGCATGAATAAAGTAGTAGAATTTTTTTAGAATAAAGAAGTAATCTATATTTATGAGTTCTTAGTAATAAAGACTATAATTAATTATATGTGGTGGCAATACTTTTTGTTCTCTGAATGAATGCTTGAACAGTGCATAAATTGTACTTTGAATTTGATGAATATTGGCTCCTGAAAGGATGAGGAACACGAAAAATATTATTGATGATCTGAAAAATCATGAAATTGATTCTTGAAGCAAGAAAAAGCAGTTCTCAAAAAAAAAAAAAAACAAGCCATGAGCACTAGCTAAGAATAAAAAAGGGATCCAAGGCTTTGAGCATCAATGGATAGGAGGGCCCAAGGAAATAAAATCCAGGCCTAAGCGGCTAAACCAAGCTGTCCCTAACCATATGCTTGTGGCATGCAGGTCCAAGTTACAAGCTTGAGACTGAGTGGTTAAAGTCGTGATCCAAAGCAAAAGAGTGTGCTTAAGAGCTCTGGACACCACTAACTGGGGACTTTAGCAAAGCTAAGTCACAATCTGAAAAGGTTCACCCAGTTATGTGTCTGTGGCATTTATGTATCCGGTGGTAATACTGGAAAACAAAGTGCTTAGGGCCACAGCCAAGACTCATAAAATAACTGTGTTCAAGAATCAACATACTACACTAGGAGAGTCAATAATACTATCTGAATTCTGAGTTCCTAAGGATGCCAATTATCCTGAAAATTTAAAGATACAGGGGGATGCCAAAACTGTTCAGAAACAAAAAGCTACAAGCCCCGCTCATCTAATAAGAATATGAGCTTCATTTAAAACTCTAAAATATTATTACTTCTTAATTTCTGCTAAATCCTATTTTATTTATCTAGTTGCTTGAGGACAAGCAACAGTTTAAGTTTGGTGTTGTGATGAGCGGATATTTTGTACGCTTTTTGGGGGTAATTTCATGTAGATTTTAGCATGTTTCAGTTAGTTTTTAGTAAAATAATATTAGTTTTTAGGCAAAAATCATATTTCTGGACTTTACTATGAGTTTGTGTGTTTTTCTGTGATTTCAGGTATTTTCTGGCTGAAATTGAGGGAGCTGAGCAAAAATCTGACTTAGGCTGAAAAAGGACTGCTGATGCTGTTGGATCCTGACCTCCCTGCACTCGAAATGGATTTTCTGGAGCTACAGGAGTCCAATTGGCGCGCTCTCAACGGCGTTGGAAAGCAGACATCCAGGGCTTTCCAGCAATATATAATAGTCCATACTTTGCGCAAGGATAGACGACGTAACATGGCGTTGAACGCCAAGTACATGCTGCTGTCTGGAGTTAAACGCCAGAAAAACGTCATGATCCGGAGTTGAACGCCCAAAACACGTCAAAACCTGGAGTTTGACGCCAAGAAAGGCCTCCACACGTGGAAAGCATTAGTCTCAGCCCCAGCACACACCAAGTGGGCCCCAGAAGTGGATTTCTACACCAATTATCTTAGTTTATTCACTTTCTGTAAACCTAGGTTACTAGTTTACTATTTAAACAACTTTTACAGACATATCTTGTACCTCATGACATTTTCAGATCTGAATTACATACTTTGTGACGGCATGAGTCTCTAAACTCCATTGTTGGGGGTGAGGAGCTCTGCAGCGTCTCGATGAATTAATACAATTCCTTTGTTTTCCATTCAAACACGCTTGTTCTTATCTAAGATGTTTATTCGCGCTTAACTGTGGAGAAGGTGATGATCCGTGACACTCATCACCTTCCTCAATCCATGAACGTGTGCCTGACAACCACCTCCATTCTACATCAGACTGAATAAATATCTCTTAGATTCCCCAACAGAATCTTCGTGGTATAGGCCGGATTGATGGCGGCATTCATGAGAATCCGGAAAGTCTAAACCTTGTCTGTGGTATTCCGAGTAGGATTCCGGGATTGAATGACTGTGACGTGCTTCAAACTTTAACCTGCTGGGCGTTAGTGACAGACGCAAAAGAGGGATTCTATTCCAGTAGGAGCGGGAACCAACCGGTGATTAGCCGTACTGTGACAGAGTGCGTGAGCATAGTTTTCACTGCGAGGATGGGAAGTAGCCATTGACAACGGTGACACCCTACATAGAGCTTGCCATGGAAGGAACCAGGCGTGTGAGAAGAGGACTTCAAGGAAACGTAGAAATTCAAAGGACAAAGCATCTCCAAAACTCCAACATATTCCCCAGTGCTGCAAATCAAAGTAACATTGTTCCCTCTTTTATTTTTATAATCAAATCCAGTAATTTCACTTTTAATCCAAACTAATCCTATTGACATCCTGACTAAGATTAATAAAATAAATATTGATTGCTTCAAACCAATAATCTCTGTGGATTCGACCCTTACTCACGTAAGGTATTACTTGGACGACCCAGTACACTTGCTGGTTAGTTGAACGGAATTGTGAAAAGGAAGTAATCAGTTAGTTGAGTTAGTTTAACTTTTTGGCACATGCCAAGGAGCCACTAATCAAGAATCACAATTTCGTCCACCAAGAACCTTCGTGGTATAGGCTAGAACTAATAGACAGCATTCCTGATATCCGAAAAGTCTAAACCTTGTTTGTGGTATTCTGAGTAGGATCTGCGAAGGGATGACTGTGACGAGCTTCAAACTCGCGACTGTTGGTCGCAGTGACAGTGTGCAAAAGGATCAATAGATCTTATTCCAACACAAGTGAGAACCGACAGATGATTAGCCTTGCGGTAGCTGTGCCTGGTATTTTTCATCCGAGACGAGAAATCCGACAGTTGATTAGCCGTATAGAGACCGTAGCCGGACCATTTTCACTGAGAGGATCATACATCTTGCCATGGAAGAGAGCATGCATGATTGGATGAAGACAATAGGAATGCAGAGGTTCAGGAGCAACAAAGCATCTCCAAACGCTTATCTGAAATTTTCACCAATGAATTACATAAGTATCTCTATGCTATTTTGCGTCTTATCTATATTTTAATTATCAATACCTCATAACCATTTAAATCCACCTGACTGAGATTTACAAGATGACCATAGCTTGCTTCAAGCCGTCAATCTCCGTGGGATCGACCCTTACTCACGTAAGGTTTTACTTGGACGACCCACTGCACTTGCTGGTTAGTTGTGCGGAGTTGTGAAAAGTGTGATCACAATTTTGTGAACTACTTCTCATCCTGGCCCAAAAGTGGTGTTCCGGGTAACTAGAATTCATATATGGCGATCTTCGTATAGCTCTACATAATGAACCGAAGACATGAGCTAGGATAAATCGAAAGTTATACACATTTTAACCAAAAAAGTAACTGCATGGAAATAATTCGAATTGAAACCTCAATTACCTGAGAGCCACTTGTTGCCTCCGAGGCCGTACTTTGTAACAAAATTGTCCCAGTTTCTGTCAAATTCATCTTTTGTGAACAAGTTCCAAACGACGTAGCTCATCTCTTGTTCGATTTCTTCGTGTTTCTTGTAGCCGTTTAGTTTGTTTGGGATCTTCTTCATGATGTTCCAATTACAACTCCGGTGAATTGTTGTTGTCATGCACATCTCAATGGCCTTTTGCATCGATGCGCATTGGTCGGTCAGAATGCCTTTTGGTGCCTTCCCTCCCATGCAACAGAGCCAACACTCGAATAGCCATTTGAATGACTATATGTCCTCATTTTTCATCAAGGCGCATCCGAGAAGTGTCAACTGACCATGTTGATTCCTGCCCACAAAAAACCAAAAACCAGATTGTGATGTCAGGGCATCTTGGCCAATTTCACTGACCTTTTCTTTACTGTTTTAGGGTAGTTTCATGCATTTTCTTAGTAAAATAAGCAAGTTTTGGATGAAAATACACTTACGCCTTGATTCAAGCAAACATTGTGAACTTTACATGATTTCATGAGAAATAGGCAGGAATTGAATGATATAATTGATGATGCATAATCTCATGACTTGGTACAGAGCTTTGATGCACTTTAATTGCTTGATTTCAGGACAAAGGAAGCAAGAAGGAGCCACGTTAGTTGTCACGTTAAGCTAATTAACATGACCACTAACATGGAATGGGGACAAGCTTGTAGCGTTAATGGAAAAAGTGATCGCCAATAACGCCTTCGACGCCATCATAGCCCACGTTAGTTGCCACGTTAAGTACATTAACGTGGTAGCTAACGTGGAGGAAAAGAGAAGCCCCAACGTTAGTGATAAAAGTGAATGCCACTAACGTTCCACAAGGCACATTTAGCCACGTTAAGAGCCACGTTAATCTAATTAACGTGAACTCTAACGTAGGGGGAGGAAGCAATCGCCAACGTTAGTGACACTCACCTTTGTCACTAACGTTGGACTAAGCCAAGAGTGCCCACGTTAGTGGTCACGTTAAGACCACTAATGTGAAGAGTAACATGGAGCTAAGCATGATGGGCCAACGTTAGTGACACTCACCTTTGTCACTAACGTTGGAGATGGCAATCACCACCACGTTAGGGGTCACGTTAATCCAATTAACGTGAACTCCAACGTGGGAAGGAGGGGCGCTTGGAGCATTAGTGACAAAGGTAAGTGTCACTAATGCTCTCGAAGCTTAGGCATGCCCACGTTAAGGGTCACGTTAGTTACACTAACGTGAACTCTAACGTGGGGAGAAGACCCAAGAGCCAACGTTATTGAAAATGGTGAACGCCAATAACGTTTGCAAAGGACCAAGATGGCAACGTTAGTGGTCACGTTAGTGCCACTAACGTTAAAGTTAACGTGGATCACTAGTGGGTTGGAACGTTAGTGGAAAAGGTTATCGTCACTAACGTTCTCGAACCCACATTCTCACTTAATGTTAACACCACTAACGTCCTAACTAACGTCCATGCCTAACTCACACTTTTTTGCAAGCAAAGCTGAGCCCATTGAAGATTGTAATTGCTTCAACTCAAGATCAAAGGCCCATATCCAAGACTTAAAGAACTAACTAGAAGATCAAGAAGAGTAGTATATATAGGAGTAGTTTTGAACTAGAAAGAAGCTTGGCAATTTGGAGAACTACACCTTGTATATTTACTTTTCTGCACTTTTCTAGTTACTGGGGAATGTACTCTTTTCTACCATTTTCCATTTCCAGAGCTATGAACAACTAAACCCCCTTTTATTGGGTTAGGGAGCTCTGTTGTAATTTGATAGATCAATTATAGTTTACATTCTTCTTCCTCTTTCTTTTCTCTAGATTTACTAGAAAGCTTTCGATCTTAATTCAATTGGTTAGTTGTCTTGGAAAAGAAACTCTCTGTAATTGGATCTCCTCTGAGCCTTGGAAAAGGGATTAGGAGATCATGCTAGAAATGCTTTCTCATGTTGGACCAAATTGGGGTTTGGACAGATATAGTGACATGTAATCCTCCCAACACTTTGATTTGGAAATACATGTGGTATAATCAGTGACCATACTTCATCTCTTTCCATGAGCAATTAAATCAAGGAATTGGGCAATTGTTCAAGCTTAGAGAGATTGGGTTACCAAGGAATTGGGATCCAATCACCTAATATTGCCAAAGAGATCAATGAATGCATTAATTGAGGAAGGGATGAGAATGAATTTGATCCGGAGAATGCAACATCTCCTAAGCCCAATGAATCCCCCATTTCTGATCTTACCCATTCTCTTTAATTTATGCCATTTATCTTCATGCTCATTTTCCCAAATCCCCATTTAAGATTATGCAATTTACTTTTTGCACTTTACTTTCCCACTATTTAAATTTTCTGCAATTCTCAACTCAATTTATGTTAGCTCAACTAGCACATCTTTCCAACTAAAGTTGCTTGACCAATCAATCCCTGTGGGATTCGACCTCACTCTATTGTGAGTTTTTACTTGACGACAATTCGGTATACTTGCCAAAGAGAAATTTGTTGAGAGACAAGTTTTCGTGCATCAGATTGTACCTGCAAAAATAGACATTGGCAGCAGTTATGAACCAAAATGTGTAGATTCAATTAACCTAAAACTATAAGTGACTGAACAGAATACCTGTTTGTGTTGTAGGTGGTGTCGAATGAAACCATGTCTCCAAAATACTCGCATGCCGCCCTGCTTCTTGCGTCAGCCTAGAATGCATGTTTGATGGAGTGATCGCCTTCGAGGTTGAGCTTGAAAAAAATTTTTGGTTCTTCTCTTTCATTCTTAATAGGTACTTCCCGAATTCTTTGGCATCGTCTTGTTCGAACACATTCTGTACTTTCTGTGTGATATAATTCCTCACGTCTTTTCCTATAAAACTTAGTTCCTGATGACTGCCGGCTGCTGCTACGAATGATTGGTAAGATTTTCTCGGTCTGATAACGGCTTCTTCATTGGTTTCGATGGTGCGATGCACGAACATGCTTAGCTCCCTATGCTGTTTGAGCATCTCTACACGGTCTGGACAACAGGGGTGTGAATGATTCAGAACAACTTTGAAAATTGTCCAAAGACCGATGTCCTTCATTATGTGTACGTAAATCCTAGCTGGATAGTTTAACCCGGCTGAGGGGTTTGTCTTTAGAGTTGGGCATATCTTGGATTTCCACCTCCCCTCTCTACTGCATACGATTAGTTGATTCTTAACCTCGTCTCCCTTTCGAGTCGTGTTCCTTATTTTGGTAGAAAAACTGGTAAGTTTGGAATAATTTTTGTAGAACTTTCCGGCTTCTTCTAGTGTCTTGAAAATCATCCCCACCTTTAGGACAAATTGTTCATCCACAACACACCTGGTCTGCATAACGAGTCGAACACGTCATTATGATGAATAATTGTATAGTACTAAATGAATGGAACATTATCAATTATATAAAATCATATTCAAACAGCTTTTTGCATAATGAACCGAATATGTCATTATGGTGAAACAATTGTGTACTACTAAATGAATGGAACAATATCCATTATATAAAATCAAACTCAAATAGCTTTCTGCATAATGAACTGAACATCTTGTTAAGGTGAAACAATTTATAGTACTAAATGAACGAAACATTATCCATTATATAAACTCAAATTTGAAGAGCTATCTGCACAATGAACCGAACACCATATTAAGGTGAAACAATTATATAGTACTGAATGAACGGAACATTATCCATTATATAAATTCAAATTTAAAACACATGTGTCTACATTATCAATTCAATTCAATTTAATTTAAAACACCTACGTGCATTCAATTTAATTTAATTCAATTTAACAATTGCATTCAAAACCTCATCCACTTTATAGGATTTAGAAGAATAATCCAAATCACTCTCATTTAACTGATTTGAAGTTGAATCATTCAATATTTTGATTCAGAAGATAAATGCTATGTCTAGATCGAAGAAGAAAACGAAGAAGAATGGGAAGAAGATAAATCTAACGTAAGCAGATCGAAGAAGAAAACGAAGAAGATGGATGCGTGCAGAGAAGAACGACGAAACTTATTACGTTGAATGAAATGCAAAACGAAGAAGAAGAATGAAGAAGAAGAAGAACTAGCAGAGAAGAACGAAGAAGAACGCGAGCAGAGAAGAAGGTTTAGGTTGCAGCAGAGAAGGTTTACGTTAATAGTTTGTTACGTTAATATGTTAGGCACGTGTATCACAAACGAGTTGGAGGGTGGGGGAGGCGCGTCTAGCAAAATCAGCTTGGATAACTTGGATGTATTTTTTGCATGGATGTGGAGCATTATTGTTAAATTATAATAATGAATAAATAGTTAAATCTCATTTGTTCTTTAAATTAGTTTTAAAATTTTTTTAATCAAATTCATCCTTCAAATATTTAAAATTAATTGTGTTAGTCTTTCTGACATTTTCTTTGTTGACGGTGTCAAAAATTATTAATGTGACACGTTAATTGATACTATAACACAAATATAGTAGTTTTAATTGACTATTAACATGATAAATTTATGAAATTGAGGGAAGAACGTGAAGGATTGGAATCTCTCAATTTAGGGTTGATTTGATCTAATTTCATAAACTTATTATATTAATCGTCAATTACGACTAGTAGGTGTGTATTGTAGTGTCACTTAATATATCTTATCAATAAATTTTAACGTTGTTAACAATAAAAGTGACGAAAAAATTAAAATAACTAATTTAAAACTTTTAAAAAATAAATTCGATTAAAAATTTTTTTCAATAACTAATTAAAAAAAAAGTGATCTTTTAAAAATTAATTTGACTATTTATTTTTATAATGTTCTAACTAGGTCGACCTAAAATGGTTGAAGGCGAGAATGTAAGCAGCGTGGGGATTATATTCTTGAGGCCGGTATCATAGGGAAGGATATACTCCGTATTTACTTTAGAATTAGAATATAATAATATTTTAACTACAACGACATAAAATTGTTGGTGACAAATATTTTAGTCCTTTCATAAAATTTTATGGGTTTTTTATTTTGGGAATGAATCTCGTTTCAAAACTCATTTAATTGGGTCATATTAGTGATTAGTCAATATCTGATCATAAGATCCGAATATGAGTAATTATATTGATAATAAATAAATAAATAACGGTTTTCTACTTTTTTTATAGTGGTCAAATGTCGCGTCCCATAATAATTAGTGCTAAATGCTAATACGATAATGTTAGGGAAAGATAGTTCGAGCTAAAAACCAACCAAATATTTTTGGATAAATTTAAAATTTTTATGTAGATATTAATTATATCTCTTCTTAATTTAAATATCGTGAAATATTTAATAATAAATATTTTAAATTATAAATAAATAAAATTAATTACTATATTTATAATTAATTAAGTTATTTCATTCTTAATTGATTTAAAGTTGGTTCTATATACTTTTCCATGCTAATATCAATTTGTGGTACGAATTATAATTAAAGACACCCCCTAAATATTTTTAAAAAATAATTCTAAAACATATGTTCAAAAAATTATTCAAATTTATTATTTTTAGTTATTATTTTTAATTATTAATTCAAATTTTTTAGTTTAATAATTCAATAATATATTTTTTAAAAATATTATTTGTACACTAAAATTAGCTATTAAATCAGTTATTAATGTATTTGTGTATAAATACATATATAGTTTAATTTATTTTTAAAATGTATTTATATTCCAACATGTATTTTTGTACTAGTGACTAATTTTAGTGGCTAATTTTAATATACATATAGCATAATCGTATATTTTTAACTCACATTTTTAAATATTAATAATTAAGATCAAATAAATTTTAGAACAATTACCCAAATCAGTCTCCAAGGATTTTAAAAGCAGATATTTTTGTCACTAAAAAAAATTGACACACAAATCAATTCCCAAGATTTTACTCTAGTGGACAAATTAGTTCTCAATTCATTTTTCAGCAGAGTAATTACTCAGATCAGTCCCAAAGATTTTAAAAGCGGACATTTTAGTCCTCCCAAAAAACTTAATACACAGATCAATCTTCAACGTTTTTCTCTGTCAGACATAACAGTCCCCCCATCTATTTTACTTTTACTATATGTTGACCTTTATTATTATTCACTTAGTTTTGTGCATGTGAACGACGACACTAGAATATTAATATACTCTTTTCGTTAAAAACAAAAAAATAAGGTGAATAATGATGCTTTGAAATCCAAATTAAAACATTTTCTTTTAATACAAACATATTTTTTAAAATAAGACATCTTTTGATTATATTAAATACAAAAATATCTAATAATTTTAATCTTAAATTTTTTATAAAATAATCTCTAATAATTTTATTGAATATTATTATTACTATTATCAATATTAAGCAACTATATATATATATACTTTTTATATTATAAATACATACATAAAAATCTAATAAATAAATTTATTATTATTTTTATCCAAAATATGGTATAGTATTATTGTGTAATTAATAATAATAATAATAATAATAATAATAATAATAATAATAATAATAATTTTATTTTTTTGAAGGAAGACTGTTATGTCTGATGGAAAAAAATATTGAGAATTAATCTATATATTAATTTTTTAGGACTAAAATATCTGTTTTTAAAATTTTTGTGGACTGATCTGAGTAATTATTTTACCAAAAAATAAATTAAAAACTGATTTATTTGTCAGAATAAAAATTTAAAAATTGATCTATATTTTAATTTTTTTTAAGACTAAAATATTTATTTTTAAAATTTTTAAAGACTATTTAAATAATTACTCTAAATTTTATAGCGATACTTATTCATTCCTCATAATTCTAATGCTTAGGCAGGGATTAAGAAAGGAGGAGCATAAAGGTATTGATGCCTGATGGGTGATAACTAGTGGATACGGAAAAGCATATCCCACAAATATTACATATGATTTGTAGGAGACAGAGTTTATTGGCGTTTAATCGAGATACAAAGTGTGAGAATAGAAGGCCGTCACTAATATTTAAACAATTTCTCCTATCAAAGTGTAATGATTATAAAATTATTCATATATTCCCTCTCTTTAATTATTGTTATTCCAAGAAAGTTCTAATCAGTATCACAGTCAATCACCTGTGAGCAAATAATTATAAATTGATCTATACATCATCATTATTGTTAGTTAAAAAAGTCTCCCATTGGTATCTATGAAAGTACTATATGTAAATTAAAATTTGGATATTTAATTAATTATTGTATATTTGTGGCTAAAATTTTTATATATGAATAATTTTAATGTGAAATAGAAAAATATTTGATCATTTTAGTGTTCTACACAGTTGTGGTAGTAGCACAAAATGTTACTGACATTTTGTAATAAAAAAAAAATTTTAATCATAAAAGAACAAAACGTTATTGACGTTTTGTAATAAAAAATATTATTTTAATTATTAAAACACAAAACGTCACTGACGTTTTATTAAAAAATTATTATTTTAATTGAAAAAACACAAAATGTCACTGACGTTTTGTAAATAACTATAGTTGTGTAAATAACCATATTTGTATATAGATATAAAATAGTAAATTCTATTTAATTTTTTTTTAAATTAAAGAGTAAATTATCTGTAATGATATATTTTATTATTATTAAATAAAATAAAATAAATTGACTTATCGTAGTTAATTTTAGTTTTTAATCTAACTTAATTTTATTAATCTAATTAATTAATAACCATGATGTAACTCTTTTTGTAAATTATAAAAATCATTACAAAAGATTAATTTTATAATTTTTTCAAATTACACATTTATTAATTATTTTCAATCACAAAAATAAAAAAGAAAATCTCAAAAGACAAAAAGAATAAATAAAAAGAAAGTTCAAGAGACACCAAATTTAAATTTTTCAAAACTCTCTCTCTTGCATTCTTAATTATTTTTAAAAATCTTTTTATTGTTTTTATTAACTAATATTATATCTATTTATTATCCATCATTTTTGTAGCCCAGTTAAAAAGTTATTTGGAAAGAATTTTGAATATAAATCCCTTTAGTTTTCATTGCTTTTAAAGCCAAGTATTTAATAAGTTTTATTGTTTTGAAATATTTTCAACTGAACTAAGTTTCATTGTTAAGAGAAACGATGATTTTTGAAAGAATAAAAAAAAATAAGAGAGAATTATTAAAAGAGTATTTTGAAAATTTTAAATTTGTGTCTCTTTGATTTATTTATTTATTTTTTATATTTTTGAATTTTTTTTATTCTGTGATTAAAATTAATTAATAGATGTATGATTTAAAAAAATTACAAAATATGTTAGTTTTTATATAAACCTTATTAGTATCTAACTATCTGTTCACAAACAATGCCCCCTATATATAGATGCCATTGTTCAATTGCTGCACCCGTTCACGTGACTGCACTGTATTTTCTAGTGCATAATTCAAATTCAAATTCAAATCAAGTTTAAAATGGCTGTAAAAGAACTTTATTTAGCCTAGTGTTTTAAAAAAATTAAATAGGTATGTTTCGATTAACTTTTCATATTACATTGGACACACTCTAGTAAATGGTTAAGAAGCCTAAATGGTACCTAAAGTTAAAGGAAAGAGATTCAAGTAGAAAATAAAAGTAAAAAATTCTAATTATAACACTCAATCGTACAGAGTTTTACATCTATGACTTAAATTAAGTGAGGAGGCGCTATAATCTCTAAAAATAAAATATATATATAAAGAGCGAGCAAGGATAATATAGCTAAGAGTCTTGAAAAAGAAACTAAACAAAGCGAAACAGAAAATTGCATCCCTCACGATTAGATACACGTATAACGGATAGACGAAAACGAAAGGAAGAATAAACAAGATTGAAAAGAAGGCTAAAAATATAAATATCCAGATCAAAGCTCCAAAGGTATAGATATCAAGCTCCAGACTCGACTTACAAAGCTAAGACCGGCCAGAATATATATATATATATATATATATATATATATATATATATATATATATATATATATATATATATATAACTCAAAAGTTTAACTCAAACTCCAAAATAAACACATGTTTCTCCAAATCAGCCTCTAAGAGGGATAAAACATAAAATATACAAGACACGGAGACTCTATTTACATATATGAACATAAACAAAATACAAACACTAAGCCCCCAAAATAATTCTTCGCTTTTAAGAGTTTCCAAAATGCTCAATAAAATGCCTTACGACCTGCATCTGAAAAACAACAATATATATATATATATATATATATATATATATATATATATATATATATATGGAATGAGAACCAGGGGTTCTCAGTATTGTAAAGGTGCCCACATAGTTAATATAAAAAGTCCTGGAAAAGGTAGACGCAATCCTAGAACTTTGACACTCAGATTTCAACTTAAAGATCCAACTAAACTAGAAATTAGGTAAGTTATCTAAGGTATTCAAGTTCTAAATCTAACTTTAACCTAACACTTCACTTTCTATCTCCTCCAACCCTCCAAATCACCGATAGAACTACCTTCAGTGTCACCTCCGCCAGTATGAGAGATCTCTTAGTTGCAAACACATGTAAAACAGACAAGGAAAGTACAAGTATAAATAGCAATTACAACAAGTAGAATAAGTAGCAAATAAGCAGAGACAATGCACACTCAAGCAAAACATACAAATGCATATGATGTATGCCTTTCCTACGGTTGATGAGTCTCATCTATCGGTTATAAAGCCAAACCCGATATGTCCGGTAGCTAACCCTGGACAGAACACCAAATATGGAGCAAATGGGACCAAATTGTGACCGTGTACCTGGAGCAAATGAACAACCTCACTCTTGCCTCTTACCCAGACGGTATTAAAATTTTCGACCCAGAGCAAGCGGTGACAGAACTCAACACTTATCTCTTACCCGGGGTCTCAAACTCTTACCCAGAGCAAGTGGATAACACCACCGCATCTTACCTAGAGTCTCGACTCTTACCCGGAGCTAGTGGATAATACCACTGCATCTTACCCGAAGTCTCAACTTATACCCAGAGCAGGTGGACAACATCACTGCCTCTTACCTGGTGATATGTCTCAAATAATTTTAAATGCTTACACCAATATATTTTTATTCATCATTCTTCAATGCCATTATCATCATCAATCCATCCGTCATTCAATTACAATTCCTCATTATAATCAGCATATTTATCAATCGCCTCTCATTCAACATCACCAACACCTCAATAATTCAGTTATCACTTTGCAAATCCTTCTGATGACTGGGCATTATATCTTGTTTTTCTATACTTTTTCATACAAGAAATTAATGATTAATGCTTAATTGTTGAGTGTTTTTGTGCTTAAATAGTATATTTCCTTGATCTTTTGATTTTATAAATGTTGTAGGAAATAAGTGAAAAAAGAAGCAAAACAAGCACAAAATAAGCTCAAATGAAGAATTTTTCACACACTGTAGAATTTGGGCACACTTTTAAAAGCGTGGCCCATGATTAATCAAGGAAGAAGTGCTCTCAGGCCAAGAACGCTACGCATACGCGTACAGGACGCGGACACGCAAATAATAATTTTGCAATCCACGCATACGCATACATGGCGCGCACGCGTGGGTGGGAGATCAACGTTCACTCAGCAAGAACACTACATTCGTTATCAAAGAACACCTGCGACAAAGAGCGAAGTTTGGAATTGAAGATTAGCCATCGACGCGTACGCGTGCATGACGCGTACGCGTGGATGTGACAATAGTGAAGAAGGACGCATTTGCGTGGTGACGCGTACGCGTGGAAGGAGCGTTCATTTCGCGAACGCTACGTTCTCAAAGCAAACGCTGCAAGGGACATGTACGCGTAGATGACGCGTACACGTCGATGAGGCAAAGCACCAGGGACGCACAAGCGTATAGCACACATACGCGTGGGTGCATGAACGTTCCGTTCTCTAAATGAACGCTACGCTCACCTGGACGTGCATTTCTGTTCAATTAATTTCACTATGAGCCCATTTGAACTACAGCAAGCAAAGCCCACTCAAATCACTCAATGAAGACCACAAGGATCATTTAGAATGGGAATTTCATTTAATTGTAATTGGTTTTGAATTTCATTTCAATTTGTAGTTTAGAAAAGCTATATAAAGGCATCAGTTTCATTTCAAAGAGAGGGGTGAGAACCGTTAGTTAGGAGGAGACAGTAGGCTACGTTAGCAGTAGGCAGCAGTAGGAGTAGGAGTAGGAGTAGAGTAGAAGGCTCTTGCAAATACTTTTACATTTCTGCACTTTTTACATTTCAGTATTGAATTCAATTCAGCTTTATGCAATTTCAATTCTGCAATTCTCTTCTGCACTTTTCATTTCTGCCAATTTTACATTTTTGTTCCCATTGAGCTTGATTTAATTTCCTGTAATTTACATTTTCTACATTTGTTCTTTGAGCTATGATCCATTAAACCCCAACTCATTAGAGGGAGGAGCTCTGTTATGATTCACATGAATTAACTAAAATTCTTCTTCTTCTCAATTCATCTGGATAGCTAAGAAATAACTTCTGCTTTGATTGAGATCCATTCACTCCAGAAGGGGGTTTGAATCTGTGAATTTCCATGTGAACCTCGGAAGGGGAATCATGGAAATTAGAACTGAAGCTCTATTTCTCATAAATCTCTTGATCAACACCATTCGGGAGGAATTGAGATCCTGAGAATTTGTGTGGCTTATGGATGAGAGAACATGCATAACCTCTTCTCATGACAATTAGATCAAGGAATTCGCAACATTGATTGTGATTAGAGAGATTGGATTGCCAAGGAATTGGGATCCAATCAATTTCAATCCGCCATAGATCTATTCATATGATTGAGAAGGAAGTTAAGACCCATTTGATTCATTATGGATTATGATATCTCTAAGCTCTGATGAGTCTTTCTTTCTGTCGCTTACTCCTGCTTTGATTTACTGCTTTCTTTAATTTTCCTGCACCCAATCCCTTTACATTTGATGCAATTTACATTCCATTAGTTCAAATCTCACTCAATTCACCACTGTTAGCTTAACTAAATTTATCACCTAATTAAAGTTGCTTGATCCATCAATCCTCGTGGGATCGACCTCACTCACGTGAGTTTTATTACTTGATGCGACCCGGTATACTTGCCGGTTAGATTGTGTGGAAATCAAATTTACCCCCATCACCTTCCCAACATCCCCTCAACTTATTTAACATACTCATCCTCATTCTAAGGCTTAAACGCTCACTAACGGACCTTAAACAAGTGTAAAAGAGGTTTGGAAAGCTAGTGAGTACGATTAAAACTCAAAAATACTATTTTTCCAAAACAGGGTGGTCATGCATACGCATGCCACCCTATGCGTACACACGGTTTTGATTTTAGCCAATCTCGCATACACGAGCACCTCCCGCGCACGCGGGTTCTCCAAACAGAGGGGGTGACTCGTGTACGCATAAGTTCAAATCTGGGCATTCTCGTGTACGCACACATCTTGCGTACGTATGATTGTAGAATTTGCCAAACTTGCGTACGTGTCCACCCCATGCATATGTAAGGGTGTTGAAACAGAAAGAATTCTCACATAAGCAAGCATGTGTCTGCGTATGGATGCCCTGTATTTTTCAAAAAAGCTGCTAAGTTTGCAGAATTCAAGTTATACACACCAAACTTAAAGGTGCATAACTTTTTCATTAAAAATTATTTTTAGTCTGTTCTTTGAACGGCATAAACTTAACAGATCCAATTTTCATTCAAAATAAGTTTTACAAAATTTGAAAGTTTGGAAGCCAATTTATGGCCTACTGAAGTTGGACAAAAATAAGCTTTTACCAAAAGTTACAAAATTCATAACTTTCCAAATTTTCTCAACTTTGAACCAAAGTGTTATAACCAAAACAACACTAAAAGTGACCATCCATATTGATACACTCTCCATTCACTCCACAACACACCAACATCCATACCTTCCAATACATTCAATCATTTCATTCATAATTTCTCACAATAACCACTAACAATCATCAACATCATCATAATCTCATGCTCATCAAAATCATCATTTCACATACAAACTCATATCCTCATCAAAAATCATAAATTCGATACATACAACTCACATATCCCTCATACACAACCCATATACCATGTACATAAATCATTCAATTCATCCCTATCTTATAGTCTTCTAGCCTAAGTTTTCACGTGATATTAAATATTAGCTACGACAAAAACCATACCTTGGCCGATTCCTTCCTAAGCCTAGAATACCTCAAAACGCTTCCCTTTTACAGGTTCCAAGTCACAATTTCTAACTCTGCAAGGTCCAACACTGGAATCTCGTTCCAAATCGCAAAATTGGACTCCAAATCAACAAGAATATAGTCAAACTCACACAATATCACAATAGGGTGTCCTTACTGTTATCCACAGGTCAAATGGACTAAACTCAGTGATTTTTCACTGCTAGAGTTCAACTAAATCTTCAAGAACAGCAAATCCCTCAACATATAACACCCAAAATCATGAAATTAAAGGGGGTGAGAATTGGGCACAAAATATCAAATTTCTTACCGCATTTCTTATGTGGTTTTGAAGAGAATTTTAAGACGAACGCGTGACCACTAACGGCTTGTCAATCGAATGTCCGAATTAAAAGTTATTGAGGATTGAATATTTGGGAACAAGGGTTTGGGTGTTTTTGCTACATCTCCTTCTTCCTCAGCGTGTTTCACATAAAAGAGAGAGGCTGAGTGGATGAATCCCTAATTTTGGGTTTATATATGTTGCGCCTTTGGCCTAATTATGGACTCGGTCCAACTGGTTCAGTTTGTTGGCCCAACTTTGGGCCAAAATATTTAAAATTAGTGTCAAAATTCGTATTTTACTTATTCCTTTGCCTAAATTATAAAATTTGATTTTCTAATTTCTTTGAATAATAACATATATTGAACTAGGTTTCACAGTGTGCTGAAAATAACATATATTGAACACATTAAAAGAGTAATCAACGGGAACATAAACACAAGAAAGATGAACATAACCAAATCAGTCTTCAGCCATATTTATTTCTAATCAACACATAAACTAATCAACAATAAACAACATTGAAATAAAATCAATAATAAAATTCTCATAAACAACATCAAGGAATCTATCATGAGAAAAAAATTGGAAATAATCTAAATTAAATTATCACCTGTTGCAGAGGCAAAACTGTAATACCCTAATATTCAAATCCTTATGTTCATCCAGGTGGATTTAGAGTACATACATACATACATACATACATACATATATATAAGTTGAAAGGAAGTATTAAACGAGAAGTTTGAAAAGGAGTGAAATAAAATCGTGAATTGGAACACTCACGTATCGATAAAACAAAAGGTAAAGCACGTTTGGAAAGCAATATAAAGATAAAGCAGTAAAGAGAAATCAGATAAAAATGGGATATAAGTGTATAACGTAATTAAATAGCCACTAGTGGTGATCTGCGAAGTTTAGGCCAGCTAAGGTATAGAATAAAATCAATTTGACAACAATATTTTCTATCTCCCCCAAAATTACATAAAGGCCTCTATAGGCAAGTTTTCAAAAGGAATAAATACATAATATAAGTTTTTCAAAACAAGTAAAGTGAGATTCTAAACAAAAGTAAAGTAGAAATCCAATGATCTTCGCCATTTCTCAGATGAAGCACAGCTCACCGCTGAGCACCTGGACCTGCATCTGAAAAACAAGAGATATATACGGAATGAGAACCCCCAACCAATGGGTTCCTAGAAAATTGCCAAATAAATATTGCATAAGGCAACACGAACTCCCTAAGCAATCTTAATTCTCCACACAACATTATATCCATCTTAAGTTCTCTCTAATCCATAATTTGGCAACTATCATAAGGGATTTCTAAGTCTAAATCAACAATTTTCATTCTTTCTCAATTCTCTAATCAAAACAAAACCATAATCAGAATCAACACTAGCCCTCAGCGTCAATCGATACTAGCATAAGGGACCTCTCAGTTGTACAAACACAAACAATGCAGATAAGTAAACATGTACAATTAGGCAAACCAAATACAATTAAGCAAACTCAAACAATTCAAACATATGCAAATGATGTATGCCTGTCCTATGGCCAATGAGTCTCATCTGTTGGTTATCAAGCCAACCCGACATATCCGGTAGCGAATCCTCGATAGTCCCTAAGTGCGCATCCCCAAGAGTCTATGCATATATTCATAATAATTCATAATTAAATTCTCATCTCATTGGGGGAATCCAGGGAGTTAAAGTATCCGGTCACAACTTATGTCGAAGAGTCAACAGAATGTCAAATCTCAACATGAAACAAGTGGAGTCGACCCATTGCATCTACCTAGGAAAATCTAAAACTCAGATAAAATCTCATATCTCATGTCATTCTCAACCGGGGTCAAGTAGGGGCAAACCACTGCATCTACCCCAGGAGACTCAAACCAAACCCGGAGCAAGTGGATTAATGCCACTACATCTATCCAGGAAGGTGTATTAAAATCAGAATCATGTTCAACATCAATCTCATTATTAATCTCATGGACAATCTCAACTTCAATCTCATTTCTACTTATATTCAATCGTAATTGATCTCATTCATCATCATCATCATCAATCATCACATTCATATCCATCATATATCCCTTCACATTTTATTCATTTTCCTTAATTTCACTAACTCAACTCTTTTGGTTTTGTCCCTAACTCTTCCATCCTTAATTACACTGGCTCTAGACTCTTATTGAGGTTTACAAAGGCTTAAAAGGCTCGAAGAATGGTTAAAAGCTTTAAAAATTCACTTTCTAGAAAAACAGGTTGGTCACGAACGCATGCACATGCTCGCGTACGCATGAGTGCAAAATTTCCAAACTCACGTACACAGACCACCTTTGCTTATGCGGAAGGTTTGGACAGTGGGGTTTGCACGTGTAAGCATGAGCGTCATTTTGATAAACTTGTGTATGCAACCTATATCAGAACTTGAGAAAGCTGATATGGTGTAAAAACCAGCTTTTCAGCCCCAAATTCAAACATTCATATCTTTTTCTACAAAATTCATTTTTCAACCATTCTTGAACTGCTGGAAAGATCGATAAATGAATTTTCATAAAAATATAATTTTTAAAAGTTTCCAACTTAGAGGACCGAGTTACGGCCCGCCAAAGTTGGCCGAAAATCAATTTTAACCAAAAACACACATTTACCAATTCTTCCAATTGTTCACAAGCCAAATCAGTTTTAACACATCAAAAGGAGTCCAGACTAACTCAACTCATATATTCATACTCAACCAAATTCAAAACTACTCCATTTATACAATTCAACTCAAATTCACCAACATCACACCTCAAATCCACATTTTTCACTATTTCACCAATCATTTAAATTTCCATACATTTTATACCAATTCTTCATTCAATCTCATGCATTATCACACAATTCAATCATCACTTACGATTTTTACCTTTTTCTGGCCTTCGGCCAAAAATCACAGCCTTCAGCCTAAATTCATCAATTCAATACACAACACATAAATATATAATCATCATTCAATTTATAAACTTTCAAAACATATTAACTATGCAAAAATACACAATCCTCATCCAAAACATCAATTACCACCACATACCATCTACAAATATCAAATCCATCCAAATACCCAATTCAAACTTAATCCTTGGGGCATCTAACCTAAGATTTCACATTACATTATACGGTATTTAAATAAAACTAAAATTGTACCTCTTGGAAGTCAAAATCATGCTCTCTGCTTGAAAAATTTCACCAAGTCTAAGCTCCAAGCTCCACCCAATACTTTCACAAGCAATTTCCAGGTTCCAAATGTATACCCAATATTCTAATACACACAATTTCATACATACATCAATATAGGGTTTATAAAATTCATGAATAACAAGGGTTTGAGAATTTCTTACCTTAATTCACAGAATTGGTTGATGAAAATTATCAATAGCTCATACTAGAGTACCCTTAAACAACCAAAATCACAAGATTTCTCAAAACCCATAACTAAATTTTGAATTACACATGTTCTGTGAAAATGGGATAAGAGAACCTAAAAAGCTTACCAATCTTTTTAGATAAAAATGAAGAGGATGAGAAGGGCTTCGCGTGGTCGCAAACGGTGTGGTAATCGAATCACCAGAGAAGAAGTTATGATGGATTTAATGTTTATGAGCTTAGGGTTTCTCTCTTCACCCTATCTTCTTCAATTTCAGCATGAGTGTGTAAATCAGTGTGTTGTTGGTGTTGAACTGCATTAAGTTAGGGATTATATATGTCGGGCTTGGGCTCAACTTGGGCCTAGTTCACATATATTGCTCGTTTGGCCCCATTTTGAGCCAAATCCTTTAAGATTAGCATTTTAATTTGTATTTTAAATATTTTTACCTTCTCAAACCTAAATTTTAACTTTTTAACATTTTTCACTCATAATTAATTTTTTCAACTGCAGTATCGGATAGATCTCAGCAGGTACTGCCAGATCAAATTTTCAGTGCACATTTTTACGCAAAAAACTATGTTTTCTGACTCAGAATAATTCAGTGAGTCCGAATATCATAATTAAATTGTCAAATTACAATTGCTAAATTTTCTAATTATTTTTGCCCACATTTAATTTATTATTTAATTAATTACGATTTGTCCGGGTTTACATCCTATCCAACTTATTTAAAATTTTGTCCTCAAAATTTAGTCACCTGTAAATAATTGTGGATAGTCCTTCCTCATATCAGTCTCTAACTTCTATAGTTGTGAAACATAGAACACACCATGCAAATTTGAAAGATTCGGTGGCAACATCACTTGATACGCCAGAACCGATCTTCTTCAAGATCTCAAATGGGCCAATGTATCGAGAATTTAACTTCTTTGTTTTAATTGTTGGTCCAATGCCCATCATGGGGGTAAGTATCAGAAATACATGTTCACCCTCTTCAAACGCTAACGGATTTCTCCTTTGATCTGTATAACTCTTTTGACGAATTTGTGTAGTGAGTATTCTGGTTCTAATCTTCTTGATCTTCTCCGTTGTCTTAGCTACCAATTCAGGACCTAACACACTTGATTCTCCAAGTTCATACCAACACAGAGGTGATTGACGCTTTCGTCCATACATTGCTTCATAAGCAGCCATCCCTATGCTCGCATGATAACTGTTGTTATAGGCAAACTCCACTAATGACATATACCTATCCTAGCTTCTGGGTTATTCCAAAACATATGCTCTCAACATATTTTCTAAGGTCTGAATGGTTCTTGATGCGTGAGCATCTTATACCCTTTTTCCAACATTTTTTAGTGGTTTTTAGTTAGATTTTATTTAGTTTCACGGTAATGCCATATGATTTGCTATGTTTCGTCCTCAGATATGCAATGGCAAATTATACCGTCCGAGCACCTTTTGAAAAGGTATGGTTCATCCCACAAGTAGTACTTGGCATCATGGATGAATTTTAGAACTTGCTGTCTACTGTATTCCTTGGGGATGAACCTTATCGTCTTGTAATTTGCAATGTCGGCAAACCAAGGTGCTTTGCGCACTGCAAAGAGTTGTTCATCAGGGAAGGTCTCGAATATCTCAGTAGTGGGAGGGAACGTCCCTGCAGCAGGTTCAATCCAGTTTAAGTGGTCAGCCACCTAGTTTTCTAACCCTTTCTTGTCCCTTATCTCTATGTCAAATTCTTGCGAGAGCAATACCCATTTTACCAATCTTGGTTTATAGTCCTGCTTGGAAAAAAGTACTTGAGAGTAGCATGGTTGGTGCACAGAATTATGATCACACTTTTCACAACTTCGGTACAACTAACCAGCAAGTGCACTGGGTCGTCCAAGTAATAAAACCTTACGCAAGTAAGGGTCGATCCCACGGAGATTGCCGGCTTGAAGCAAGCGATGGACATCTTGTAAATCTTAGTCAGGCGAATTCAATTGGTTATGAGTTTTGATAATTGATAGATAGATAAAACGTAAATTAAAATAAAGATACTTATGTAATTCATTGGTGGGAATTTTAGATAAGCGTTTGGAGATGCTTTGTCGCTTCTGAACCTCTGCTTTCTTCTTGTCTTCATCCAATCATGCGTGCTCCCTTCCATGGCAAGTTGTATGTTGGTGGATCACCATTGTCAATGGCTACCATCCATCCTCTCAGTAAAAATGGTCTAGCTATGGTTTCTGTACGGCTAATCAACTGTCGGATTTCTCGTGTCGGAAGAAAAATACCAGGCACAGCTAGTGCTCGGCTAATCATCTATCAGTTCTCACTTGCGTCGGAATAGGATCTCTCTGTCCTTTTGCACACTGTCACTGCACTCAACATTTGTGAGTTTGAAGCTCTTCACAGTCATTCCATCCCAGATCCTACTCGGAACACCACAGACAAGGTTTAGACTTTCTGGATCTCAAGAATGCTGCCAATTGGTTCTAGCATATAACACGAAGGTTCTAATCTCACAGATTTGAAAGCTCTGTTGTCAGGAGAGGCAAGTCAAATCCGTGGATCAGAGACCCAAGAGACTATACTCCGGCTGTCGTCCAATGACTATGTTGAACATTATGTAGACCGCTTGTGGTTGTCAGGCACGCGGATCTTGGCTAAGCGAGTAACGAAGATAGTTGGTGATTGTCACGGGTCACCCCTTCATTCTGACTTAACTGAATTAAGTATGAGAGTATATCTTGGAGAAGAAGTAGGCGTGAATTGAAAGAGAAACAATAATACTTGCATTAGTTCATGAAGAATAGCAAAGCTCCTCACCTTAATTTATGAGGTGTAGAAACTCCACCGTAGAAAATACATAAGAGAAGAAGGTCTAGGCATGGCCGAATGGCCAGCCTCCCAAGTGGCATAAGATAATTCTCAAAATCTGCCCGCCCCCTAAATATAGTAGTAAAAAGTGCTATATATACTAAACTAGTTACTAGGGTTTACAGAAATTGAGTAACTAAGTGCAGATAGTGCAGAAATCCACTTCCCGGGCCCACTTGGTGTGTGCTTATGCTGAGCTTTGAAGCTTTCATGTGCATAGGCCATTCTTGGAGCTAAACACCAGCTTGGATGCCAGTTTGGACGTTTAACTCTAGTTCTGGTGCCAGTTTCGGCGTTTTACGCCAGAAAAAGGTCTCTGGTAGGCGTTTGGACGCCAGTTTGGGCCATCAACACTCGGGCAAAGTATGAACTATTAAACATTGGTGGAAAGCCCAAGATGTCTATTTTCTAACTCAATTGAGAGCACGCCAATTGGGCTTCTGTAGCTCCAGAAAATCCACTTTGAGTGCAAGAGGGTTAGAATCCAACAACATCTGCAGTCCTTTCTCAGCCTCTGAATCAGATTTTTGCTCAGGTCCCTCAATTTTAGCCAGAAAATACCTGAAATCACAGAAAAACACACAAACTCATAGTAAAGTCTAGAAATGTGATTTTTGCATAAAAAGTAATAAAAATATACTAAAAAAGTCACTAAAACATACAAAAAACTACCTAAAAACAATGCCAAAAAGCGTATAAATTATCTGCTCATCACAACACCAAACTTAAATTGTTGCTTGTCCCCAAGCAACCACAAACAAAATAGGATAAAAATAAGAGAATATACAATAAATTCCAAAACATCAATGAAGCTTAGTTTCAATGAGAAGAGCAGGACTAGTAGCTTTTTGTTTCTGACCAGTTTTGGCATCTCACTTTATCCTTTGAAGTTCAGAATTATTGGCATCCATAGGAACTCAGAATTCAGATAGTGTTATTAATTCTCCTAGTTATGTATGTTGATTCTTGAACACAGCTACTTATGAGTCTTGGCCATGACCCTAAGCATCTTGTTTTCCAGTATTACCACCGGATACATAAATGTCACAGACACATAACTGGGTGAACCTTTTCAGATTGTGACTCCGCTTTGCTAGAGTCCCCAGTTAGAGGTGTCCAGAGTTCTTAAGCACACTCTTTTGCTTTAAATCACGACTTTAACCACACAGTCCCAACCTTTTCACTTGAACCTTCATGACACAAGCACATGGTTAGGGACAGCTTGATTTAGCCGCTTAGGCCAGGATTTTATTCCTTTGGGCCCTCTTATCCACTGATGCTCAAAGCCTTGGATTTTCTTTACCCTTGCCTTTTGGTTTAAAGGGCTATTGGCTTTTCTGCTTGCTTTTTCTTTTTCTTTCCTTTTCTCTATTTTTCACCTTTTTTTTGCAAGCTTTGTGTTTTTCACTACTTTTTCTTGCTTCAAGAATAAATTTTATGATTTTTCGGATTATCAATAACATTTCTCTTTTTTTATTATTCTTTCAAGAGCCAACAATTTTAACATTAATAAACTTCACTATAAAAAATATGCACTGTTCAAGCATTCATTCAGAAAACAAAAAGTATTGCCACCACATCAAAATAATTAAACTAATTTCAAGATAGAATTCAAAATTCATGTACTTCTTATTCTTTTGCAAATAGAAACATTTTTCTTTTAAGAATGGTAAAGGATTCATGGAACACTCATAGCTTTAAGGCATAGACACTAGACACTAATGATCATGTAATAAAGCTACAAACATATACAAAACATAAAGCATAAAAACCGAAAAATAGAAAAATAAGAACAAGGAAATTAAAGAACTGGTCCACCTTAGTGACGGTGGCTAGTTCTTCCTCTTGAAGATCCTATGGAGTGCTTACGCTCCTCAATATCTCTTCCTTGCCTTTGTTGTTCCTCCCTCATGGCTCTTTGGTCCCCTCTAATTTCATGGAGGATAATGGAGTGCTCTTGGTGCACCATCCTTAGTTGCTCCATATTGGAACTCAAATCTCCTAAAGAGGAGTTGAGTTGCTCCCAATAGTTGTGTGGAGGAAAATGAATCTCTTGAGGCATCTCAGGGATTTCTTGATGAGGGACTTCCTCGTGCTCTTGTTGAGGTCCATGAGTGGGCTCTCTTGTTTGCTCCATCCTCTTTTTAGTGATGGACTTGTCCTCTTTAATGAGGATGTCTTCCTCTATGACAATTATGGCTGAATTGCATAGGTGACAGATGAGATGAGGGAAGGCTAATCTTGCCAAAGTGGAGGGTTTGTTAGCCACCTTTTATAGCTCTAGAGGTATGATCTCATGAATTTCCACTTCCTCTCCAATCATAATACTATAGATCATGATAGCCCGATCCACAGTTACTTTAGACCGGTTGCTAGTAGGAATGATAGAGCATTGGATGAACTTTAGCTATCCTCTAGCCATGGGTTTGAGGTCAAGCCTTCTCAATTGAACCGGCTTTCCTTTGGAGTCTCTCTTCTATTGGGCTCCTTCTACACAGATATTCATGAGGGCTTGGTCCAACCTTTGATTAAAGTTGACCCTTCTTGTGAAAGGATGAAGATCTCCTTGCATCATTGGCAAGTTGAATGCCAACCACACGGTTTTCGGACTGAAATCCAATTCTTTGGGTTCGCGTTCACACTTTAATCATGGTTCTTAGTGATCCATGCATTAGCATAGAACTCTTGAACCATTTAGATTTCGACTTGTTGGATGGGGTTGGTGAGAACTTTCCAACCTCTTCTTCGAATCTCTCGTCGGATCTCCGAATATTTGCTCTTTTTGAGCTTGAAAAGGACCTCGGGGATCACTTTTTTCTTGGCCACAACTTCATAGGAGTGGTCTTGATGGACCTTTGAGATAAATCTCTCCATCTCCCATGACTCAGAGGTGGAAGCAATTGCCTTCCCTTTCCTCTTTCTAGAGGTTTCTCCGGTCTTAGGTGCATAATGTTTATGGAAAAACAAAAATCAATGCTTTTTTCCACACCAAACTTAAATGGTTTGCTCGTCCTCGAGCAAAAAAAGAAAGAAAGAAGGAGGAGAAGAAGAAATGGAGGAAATGGAGGTGTGTGAAGGGTTCGGCAAAGGGGGTAGAAAGTGTTGGTGATGTGTGAAAATGAAGGAGTGTAGAGGGTTATTTATAGGGTAAGAGAGATAGGGAATCCGTGTGAGCAGGGGTGGGTTTGGGAGGGGAATGGTTTTGAATTTGAATGGTGAGGTAGGTGGGGTTTATTTTGGAAAATATTGGATGGATATGAGTGGTGGAGAGATTATGGGAAAGAGGGTAGGATTTGATAGGAGAATGGTGTTTGGGGAAGAGTGTTATGGAAAGGTCTGAAGAAGGGAGAGAGTGAGTTGGGGTAGGTAGGGATCCTGTGGGGTCCACAGATCCTGAGGTGTCAAGAATTTCTCATCCCTGCACCTTTCTGTCATTTAAATGCCCACTGTGTGCCATTTCTGGCGTTAAACACTATGCTAATGCCCATTTCTGGCATTTAACGCCCAGAATTCTACAAGACTGGACGTTAAACGCCTATTCTGCTACCCTTACTAGCGTTTAACGCCAGCCAGACACCAGACACCCTTTTCTGGCGTTAATCACCAGTCTGTGTGCCATTTCTGGCGTTTAACACCCAGAATGCTGCCAGACTGGGCATTAAACGTCCATTTTGCTATCCTTACTGGCGTTTAAACACCAGTAAGTTTGTCCTCCAGGGTGTGCTGTTTTGATGCTATTTTTGATTCCACTTTAATTCTACAGCTATTTTTGTGACTTTACATGATCATCAACCTAAATAAAACATATACTAACAATGGAAAAGTAATTAATATAGATGAATAAAATTAGGTTGCCTCCCAATAAGCGCTTCTTTAATGTCAATAGCTTGACATGAAGCTCTTACAGAGCTTCACATATGCTCAGAGCATGGTTCTGGCCTCCCAACACCAAACTTAGAGTCTGAATGTGGGGCTCTATCTGACTCTGTATTAAGAGAAGTTTTTCATGCTTCTTCTCCATGTTTACAGAAGAAGATCCTTGAGTCTTAAACACAAGGTAGTCCTTATTCAATTAAAGGACGAACTCTCCTTTGTCCACATTAATCACAGCCCTTGCTATGGCTAGGAAGGGTCTTCCACGGATGATGGATTCATTGTCATCCTTCTCAGTGTCTAGGATTATGAAGTCAGTAGGGATTTAAAGGCCTTCAACCTTCATTAAGACAACCTCTACAAGTCCATGAGCCTGTTTTATTAATTTGTCTGCCATCTCTAGTGAGATTCTTGCAGCTTGTACCTCAAAGATCCATAGTTTCTCAATTACAAAGAGTGGCATGAGGTTGATACATGACCCCAGGTCACATAGAGCCTTCTCAAAGGTCATGGTGCCTATGGTGCTAGGTATTAAGAACTTTTCGGGATCCGGTTTCTTCTGAGGCAATATCTGCTGAATCCAGGTATTCAGTTCATTGATGAGCAATGGAGGTTCATCCTCTCAAGTCTCATTACCAAATAACTTGGTACTCAGCTTCATGATTGCTCCTAGATACTGAGAAACTTGCTCTTCAACAGTGTCTTCGTCCTCTTCAGAGGAAGAATACTCATCAGAGCTCATGAATGGAAAAAGTAAGTTCAGTGGAATCTCTATTGTTTTTGTACGAGCCTCATATTCCTTTGGTTCCTCAATAGGGAACTCCTTATTAGTTAGTGGATGTCCCTTGAGGTCTTTCTCACTAGGAATCACTGCCTTTTCACTCTCTTTTGGGATTCTCTTCTGTATTGCTTGGGAGAGTACTAAGAGGAGTTTCAGTAACTCTTTTACTCAGCTGACCCACTTGTGCCTCCAAATTTTTTATGGTGGACCTTGTTTCATTCATGAAACTAAGAGTGGTTTTAGATAGATCAGAGACTATATTTGCTAAGACAGAGAGGCTCTTCTCAGAATTTTCTGTCTGTTGCTGAGAAGATGATGGAAAAGGTTTGCTATTGCCAAACTTATTTCTCCCACCATTATTATTGTTGAAGCCTTGTTGAGGCTTTTGTTGATCCTTCCATGAGAAATTTGGATGATTCCTCCATGAAGGATTATAGGTGTGTCCATAGGATTCTCCCATGTAATTCACCTCTTCCATTGCAGGATTCTCAGGGTCATAAGCTTCTCCTTAGAGGAGGTGATGAGCGGATAATTTATACGCTTTTTGGCTTTGTTTTTAGGTAGTTTTTAGTATGATCTAGTTACTTTTAGGGATGCTTTCATTAGTTTTTATGCTAAATTCATATTTTTTGACTTTACTATGAGTTTGTGTGTTTTTCTATTATTTCAGGTATTTTTCTGGCTGAAATTGAGGGACCTGAGCAAAACTCTGATAGAAGACTGACAAAGGACTGCTGATGCTGTTGGAATCCGACCTCCCTGCATTCGAAATAAATTTTTTGGAGCTACAAAACTCCAAATGGTGCGCTCTCAACGGCGTTGGAAAGCAAACATTCATAGCTTTCCAGCAATATATAATAGTTCATACTTTATTTGTGATTAGATTACGTAAACTGGCGCTCAACGCCAGTTCCATGCTGCATTCTGAAGTCAAACACCAGAAACATGTCACGAACCAGAGTTGAACACCCAAAACACGTTACAACTTGGCGTTCAACTCCAAGAGAAACCTCAGCTCGTGGATTGTTCAAGCTCAGCCCAAGCACAGACTAAGTGGGCCCTGGATGTGGATTTCTGCATCAATTACTTACTTTTGTAAACCCTAGTAGCTAGTTTAGTATAAATAGAACTTTTTACCTTTGTATTATTCATCCTGGATTGTATTTTTGATCATGTGATCACGTATTGGGGGCTGGCCTCTAGGCCATGCCTGAACCTTCATCACTTATGTATTTTCAACGGTGGAGTTTCTACACATCATAGATTAAGGGTGTGGAGCTCTGCTGTACCTCGAGTTTCAATGCAATTACTACTATTTTCTATTCAATTCGACTTATTCTTATTCTAAGATATTCGTTGCACTTCAACATGATGAATGTAATGATCCGTGAAACTCATCATCATTCTCACTTATGAATGCATGATTGACAACCACTTCCGTTCTATCTTAGACCGAGCGCATATCTCTTGGATTCCTTAATCAGAATCTTCATGGTATAAGCTAGAATTGATGGCGGCATTCATGGGAATCCGGAAAGTCTAACCTTGTCTGTGGTATTCTGAGTAGGATTCCGGGATTGAATGACTGTGACGAGCTTCAAACTCGCGATTGCTGGGCGTGATGACAAACGCAAAAGAATCAAGGGATTCTATTCCAACATGATCGAGAACCGACAGATGATTACCTGTGCTGTGACAGAGCATTTGGACCATTTTTACTGAGAGGATGGGATGTAGCCATTGACAACGGTGATGCCCTACATACAGCTTGCCATAGAAAGGAGTGACAAAGATTGGATAAAAGCAGTAGAAAAGCAGAGATTCAGAAGGAGCACAGCACCTCCATACACTTGTCTGAAATTCCCACCATTGAATTACATGAGTAACTCTATCCTATTTTATTTCTTTGCGTATACTATAATTTCTTAATACAGTTGAATCCGCCTGACTGGGATTTACAAGATGACCATAGCTTGCTTCATACCAACAATCTCTGTGGAATCGACCCTTACTCACGTAAGGTATTACTTGGACGACCCAGTACACTTGCTGGTTAGTTGAGCGGAGTTGTGACAAAGTGTGATTCATGTTTGAGAGCACCAAGTCTTTGGAGCCATTGCTGATGATCACAATTTCGCCTATTAAGTTTTTGGCGCCGTTGCCGGGGATTGTTCGAGTATGAACAAATGACGGTTCATCTTGTTGCTCAGATCAGGTAATTTTCTTTTTGTTTTAATTTCAAAAATTTTTCAAAAAAATCTTTCAAATTTTTTTTCTCTTTTTTGTTTTCCTAAAGAATATTTTTGAAAAAAAATAATAAAAATACAAAAAAAATAATAAAATCATAAAAATAAAAAATATTTTGTGATTCTTGTTTGAGTCTAGTGTCAATTTTTAAGTTTGGTGTCAATTGCATGTTCATCTTTTTCTTGCATTTTTTTCGAAAATTCATGCATTCATAATGTTCTTCATGATCTTCAAGTTGTTCTTGGTAAGTCTTCTTGTTTGATCTTGATGTTTTCTTGTTTTGTATCTTTTGTTGTTTTTCATATGCATTTTTCTTTTGTTAGAGTCCAAGCATTAAAGAATTCTAAGTTTGGTGTCTTGCATGTTTTCTTTGCATAAAAAATTTTTCAAAAATAAGTTCTTGATGTTCGTCATGATCTTCAAAGTGTTCTTGGTGTTCATCTTGACATTCATAGTGTTCTTGCATGCATTATGTGTTTTGATCCAAAATTTTCATGTTTTGGGTTATTTTTATGATTTTCTCTCTCATAATTAAAAATTCAAAAATCAAAAAAATATCTTTTCCTTATTTTTCTCTCAAAATTTCGAAAATTTGAGTTTACTTAGTCAAAAAATTTTAAAATTAGTTGTTTCTTACAAGTTAAGTCAAATTTTCAATTTTAAAAATCTTATCTTTTCAAAACTTTTTCAAAAATCAACTCTTTTTCATTTTTTCTTACTAATTTTCGAAAATTTCTTTTTAAAAATGTTTTTCAAAAATCTTTTTCTTAGTTTTATCTTTATTTTTGAAAATTATGCTAACAATTAATGTGATTGATTCAAAAATTTGAAGTTTGTTATTTTCTTGTTAAGAAAGGTTCAATCTTTAAATTCTAGAATCTTATCTTTTAGTTTTTTGTTAGTTAAATAATTAATTTTAATTTTTAAAAAAAAATTAAATCTATCTTATCTTATCTTTCATATTATATCTTTTTCAAAATTTTATCTTTTTCAAAAATTTGATTTCAAATAAAAAAATATATCTTATCTAACTTCTTATCTTATTATCTTTTCAAATTTGATTTTAATATCTTTTTCAACTAACTATTTGACTTTTTGTTTGTTTTTTATCTTTTTCAAAACCACCTAACTACTTTTTCCTCTCTAATTTTCGAAAATACCTCCCTCTTTTTCAAAAAAAATTCTTTTTTAACTAATTGTTTTAAATTTTAATTTTAATTCTCTATCATATTTAATTTTCGAAAATCATTAACTCCTTTTCAAAATTAATTTTTGAAATTCTTCCCCTCTCCTCTTCTTCTATTTATCTATTTATTTACTAACACTTCTCTTCACCCCTCTTCATCTCAAATCACTGCCCCTATCATTACCCTTGTGTTTGGATTCTCCTTTCTTTATTCCCTTTTTCTTCTACCAATAATAAGGAACCTCTTTACTGTGACAAAGAGGATTCTTCTTCTTTTTTCTGTCCTCTTCTCTTTCATATGAGCAGGAACAAGGAAAAAGGCACTCTTGTTGAAGCTGATCCGGAACCTGAAAGGACTTTGAAGATAAAACTAAGAGAAGCTAAATTACAACAATCCAGAGGCAACCTTTCTGAAATTTTCGAACAAGAGAAAGAGATGGCAGCCGAACCCAACAACAATAATGCAAGGAGGATGCTTGGTGATTTTACTAAACCCACGTCTAAGTTTGATGGAAGAAGCATCTCAATTCCTGCCATTGGAGCAAACAATTTTAAGCTGAAACCTCAATTAGTTGCTCTAATGCAGCAAAACTGCAAGTTTCATGGACTTCCATTTGAAGATCCTTACCAGTTTTTAACTGAGTTCTTGTAGATTTGTGAGACTATTAAGACGAATAGAATAGATCCTGAAGTCTACAGGCTCATGCTTTTCCCTTTTGCTGTAAGAGACAGAGCTAGAACATGGTTGGACTTACAACCTAAAGATGGCCTGGACTCTTGGGATAAGCTGGTCACGGCCTTCTTGGATAAATTCTTTCCTCCTCAAAAGCTGAGCAAGCTTAGAGTGGATGTTTAGACCTTCAAGCAAAAAGATGGTGAATCCTTCTATGAAGCTTGGGAAAGATACAAGCAGATGACCAAAAAGTGTCCTTCTGACATGTTTACAGAGTTTTCCAAGATGTCATTGGACCACTCTGCAGGTGGCTCCATTCACCTAAAGAAAATGCCTGCAGAAGCTCAGGAACTTATTGGATGGTTGCAAATAACCAATTCATGTATACTTCTGAGAGGAATTTCGTGAATAATGGGACGCCTCAGAGGAAGGGAGTTATTGAAATTGATGCTCTGAATACCATATTGGCTTAGAACAAAGTGTTGACTCAGCAAGTCAACATGATTTCTCAAAATCTGAATGGATGGCAAAATGCATCCAACAATACTAAAGAGGCATCTTCTGAAGAAGAAGCTTATGATCCTGAAAACCCTGCAATGGCAGAGGTAACTTATATGGGTGAACCTTATGGAAACACCTATAATTCATCATGGAGAAATCATCCAAATTTCTCATGGAAGGATCAACAAAAGCCTCAACAAGGCTTTAATAATGGTAGAAGAAATAGGCTCAGCAATATCAAGCCTTATCCATCATCTTCTCAGCAACAGACAGAGAATTATGAACAGAATACCTCTAACTTAGCAAATTTAGTCTCTGATCTGTCTAAGGCCACTCTAAGTTTCATGAATGAAACAAGGTCCTCCATCAGAAATCTAGAGGCACAAGTGGGCCAACTGAGTAAGAAAATCACTGAAATCCCTCCTAATACTCTCCCAAGCAATACTGAAGAGAATCCAAAAAGAGAGTGCAAGACCATTGATATAATCAATATGGCCGAATGCAAGGAGGAGGGAGAGGACGCGAATCCCAATGAGAAAGATCTCATGGGACGTCTCTCAAGCAGGAAGGAGTTCCCTATTGAGGATCCAAAGGAATCTGAGGCTCATATAGAGACCATAGAGATTCCATTAAATCTCCTTTTGCCATTCATGAGCTCTGAAGATTATTCGTCCTCTGAAGAGGATGAAGATGTAACTGGAGAGCAAGTTACTCACTATCTAGGAGCCATCATGAAGCTGAATGCCAAGTTATTTGGTAATGAGACTTGGGAAGGTGAACCTCCCTTGCTCATTAGTGAACTTGATACATGGGTTCAACAAACTTTACCTCAAAAGAAACAAGATCCTGGGAAATTCTTAATACCCTGTACCATAGGCACCATGACCTTTGAGAAAGCTCTGTGTGACCTAGGGTCAGGCATAAATCTTATGCCACTCTCTGTAATGGAGAAGCTGGGGATCATTGAGGTACAGCCTGCCTTATTCTCATTACAATTAGCAGACAAGTCAGTAAGACAAGCTTATGGATTAGTAGAGGACGTGTTAGTAAACGTTAAAGGCCTTTACATCCCTGCTGATTTCATAATCTTAGACACTAGAAAGGAGGAGGATGAATGCATCATCCTTAGAAGACCTTTCCTAGCCACAGCAGAAGCTGTGATAGATGTTAACAGAGGAGAATTAGTCCTTCAATTGAATGGGAACTACCTTGTGTTTAAGGCACACGGCTATCCTTCTGTAACAAGGGAGAGTAAGCATGCAGAGCTTATCTCAGTACAGAGTCAAACAGAGCCCCCACAGTCAAACTCTAAGTTTGGTATTGGGAGGCTACAACCAAACTCTAAGTTTGGTGTTGAATCCCCACAACCAAACTCTAAGTTTGGTGTTGGAACTATACAAAATTGACCTGATCACCTGTGAGGCTCCATGAGAGCCCACTGTCAAGCTAGTGACATTAAAGGAGCGCTTATTGGGAGGCAACCCAATTTTTATTTATCTAATTTTATTTTTTATTTTATTTTTCTTTTATGTTTTATTAGGTTCATGATCATGTGGAGTCACGAAAAAAATATAAAAATTAAAAACAGAATCAAAAACAGCAGAAGAAAAATTGCACAGTAAGGAGCATCTGGCTGGCATTCAACGCCAGAACAGAGCATGGATCTGGCGTTGAATGCCAGAAACAAGCAACACCCTGGTGTTCAAATGCCAGGAATGCACCCTAAGGAGAGCTGGCACTGAACGCCAGAAACAAGCATGGAACTGGTGTTCAACGCTAGAAACATGCTGCACATGGGCGTTGAACGCCCAGAACATGCATCACTTCGACGTTTAAACGCCAGAATTGCATGCAAAGGCATTTTACATGCCTAATTGGTGCAGGGATGTAAATTCTTGACACCTCAAGATCTGTAGACCCCACAGGATCATCTCAGGATCTGTGGACCCCACAGGATCCCCACCTACCATATTCTCCCCTCTTCTCAACATTCATCCTCTCTTTCCAATAAATACTCTTCCCCAAAACCCTTCACCAATCACCTCCATCTCTCTTCCCAATCACCCCTTCACCACTCACATCCATCCACTATTCTCCATAAACCCCACCTACCTTCAAAATCCAAATTTCTTTCCCACCCAAACCCACCCTAAATGGCCGAACCTACTCCCTCTCCCTTCACTATATAAACCCCTCCATTCTTCTTCATTTTCACACAACACAACCCTCTCTTCTCCTTCTTGTCCGAATACACCTCTCCCCCTCTCCTCTATATTTTCTTCTTCTTCTTCTTCTCTTCTTTCTTTTCTTGCTCGAGGGCGAGCAATATTTTAAGTTTGGTGTGATAAAAGCATAAGCTTTTTGTTTTTCCATTACCATTGATGGCACCTAAGGCCGGAGAAACCTCTAGAAAAGGGAAAGGGAAGACAAAAGCTTCCACCTCAGAGTCATGGGAGATGGAAAGATTCATCTCCAAAGCCCATCAAGACCACTTCTATGATGTTGTGGCCAAGAAGAAGGTGATCCCCGAAGTCCCTTTCAAGCTCAAGAAAAATGAGTATCCGGAGATCCGACATGAGATCCAAAGGAGAGGTTGGGAAGTTCTAACCAACCCCATCCAACAAGTCAGAATCTTAATGGTTCAAGAGTTCTATGCCAATGCATGGATCACTAGGAACTATGATCAAAGTAAGAACCCGAACCCAAAGAATTATCTTACAATGGTTCGGGGGAGATACTTAGATTTTAGTCCGGAATATGTGAGGTTGGCATTCAACTTGCCTATAATGCAAGGAGATGAACACCCCTACACTAGAAGGGTCACTTTTGATCAAAGGTTGGACCAAGTCCTTATGGACATATGTGTGGAAGGAGCTCAATGGAAAAGAGACTCAAGAGGCAAGCTAGTTCAACTGAAAAGACTGGACCTTAAGCCTGTGGCTAGAGGATGGTTGGAGTTCATCCAACACTCCATCATCTCCACTAGCAACCGATCCGAAGTTACTGTGGATCGGGCCATCATGATTCATAGCATAATGAATGGAGAGAAAGTAGAAGTTCATGAAGTCATCCCCCTTGAATTCTACAAAATAACCGATAAGCCCTCTACTTTGGCAAGGCTAGCTTTTCCTCATCTTATTTGCCATCTATGTTACTCAGCTAGAGTTATCATAGAAGGAGACATCCTTATTGACGAGGATAAGCCCATCACCAAGAAGAGGATGGAGCAAACAAGAGAGACCATCCACGGATCTCAAGAAATGCATGAGGAAGCTCATCATCAAGAAATCCCTGAGATGCCTCAAGGGATGCACTTTCCTCCCAACAACTATTGGGAACAACTCAACACTTCCCTAGAAGATTTGAGTTACAATGTGGATCAATTAAGGGTGGAACATCAAGAGCACTCCATCATTCTCCATGAAATTAGAGAAGATCAAAGAGCAGTGAGGGAGGAGCAACAAAGGCAAGGAAGGGACATAGAAGAGCTTGATGACATTATTGGTCCTTCAAGAAGAAGACGCCACTGAGGTGGACTCATTCCTTGTTCTTATTTTTTTTCTGTTATTCGGTTTTTATGTTATATGTTCATCTATGTTTTGTGTCTCTACTTCATGATCATTAGTAGTTAGTAACTATGTCTTAAAGTTATGAATAATTCCATGAACCCTTCACCTCTCTTAAATGAAAAATGTTTTTAATTCAAAAGAACAAGAAGTACATAAATTTCGAAAATTGTCCTTGAATTTAGTTTAATTATATTGATGTGGTGACAATACTTTTTGTTATTCTGAATGAATGCTTGAACAGTGCATATTTTTGATCTTGTTGTTTATGAATGTTAAAATTGTTGGCTCTTGAAAGAATGATGAACAAAGAGAAATGTTATTGACAATCTGAAAAATCATGAAATTGATTCTTGAAGCAAGAAAAAGCAGTGAATAGCGAAAAAAAATTTGGCGAAAAAAATAGAAAGAAATAAAGAAAAAGCAAGCAGAAAAATCCAATAGCCCTTAAAACCAAAAGGCAAGGGTAAAAAGGATCCTTACTACTATTTTCTATTCAATTCGACTTATTCTTATTCTAAGATATTCGTTGCACTTCAACATGATGAATGTGATGATCCATGACACTCATCATCATTTTCACTTATGAACGCGTGATTGACAACCACTTCCGTTCTATATTAGACCGGGCACGTATCTCTTGGATTCCTTAATCAGAATCTTCGTGGTATAAGCTAGAATTGATGGCGGCATTCATTGGAATCTGGAAAGTCTAACCTTGTCTGTGGTATTCTGAGTAGGATTTCGGGATTGAATGACTTTGACGAGCTTCAAACTCGCGATTGCTGGGCGTGATGACAAATGCAAAAGAATCAAGGGATTCTATTCCAACATGATCGAGAACCGACAGATGATTACCCGTGCTGTGACAGAGCATTTGGACCATTTTCACTGAGAGGATGGGATGTAGCCATTGACAACAGTGATGCCCTACATACAGTTTGCCATAGAAAGGAGTGACAAAGATTGGATAAAAATAGTAGAAAAGCAGAGATTCAGAAGGAGCACAGCACCTCCATACACTTGTCTGAAATTCCCACCATTGAATTACATGAGTAACTCTATCCTATTTTATTTCTTCGCGTATACTATAATTTCTTAATACAGTTGAATCCGCCTGATTGGGATTTACAAGATGACCATAGCTTGCTTCATACCAACAATCTCTGTGGAATCGACCCTTACTCACGTAAGGTATTAAATGGACGACCCAGTACATTTGCTGGTTAGTTGAGTGGAGTTGTGACAAAGTGTGATTCATGTTTGAGAGCACCAAGTCTTTGGAGCCATTGTTGATGATCACAATTTCGCCTATCAGGAGGCTTCTTTAGCACTGACAGATGCAGCTTGCAATCCAGTCAGGTTGTGAGAAATCATATTGACTTGCTGAGTCAATATTTTGTTCTGAGCCAATATGGCATTCAGAGTATCAATCTCAAGAACTCATTTCTTCTGAGTCATCCCATTATTCACAGGATTTCTTTCAGAAGTGTACATGAACTGTTTATTTGCAACCATCTCAATGAGTTCTTGGCCTTCTGCAGGGGTTTTCAGATGAAGGGATCCACCAGCAGCATGGTCCAATGACATCTTGGACAATTCAAACAAACCATCATAGAATATGCATATGACGCTCCATTCAGGAAGCATGTCAGAAGGACACCTTTTTGTTAATTGCTTGTATCTTTCCCAAGCTTCATAGAGAGATTCACCTTCCTTCTGTCAGAAGGTTTGGACGCCCACTCTAAGCTTGCTCAACTTTTGAGGTGGAAAGAATTTGGTCAAGAAAGCGTTGACCAACTTATCCCAAAAGTTCAAGCTTTCTCTAGGTTGTGAGTCCAACCATGTCCTAGCTCTGTCTCTTACAGTAAAGGGGAAAAGCATATGTTTGTAGACCTCGAGATCAACCCCATTGGTCTTAAAAGTATCTCAGATTTGCAAGAATTCAGCTAAGAACTGATGAGGATCTTCTGATGGAAGTCCATGAAACTTGCAATTCTACTGCATTAGAGAAACTAATTGAGGCTTAAGCTCAAAGTTGTTTGTTCCAATGGCAGGAATTGAGATGCTTCTTCCATAGAAGTTAGAAGTTGGTGCAGTATATTCACCAAGCATCTTCATTGCATCTCTGGCATTGTTGTTGGATTCAATTGCCATGTCTGCTTCTTTTTCGAAATTTTCTGTAAGGTCCTCTCCGGAGTGTTCTGCTTTAGCTTCTCTTAGCTTCTTCTTCAAAGTCCTTTCAGGTTCAAGATCATCTTCAACAAGAATGTTTTTATCCCTGTTTCTGCTCATATGAAAAAGAAGAGAACAAAGGGAGTAATGGAATCCTCTATGTCACAGTATAGAGATTCTTTGAGGTGTTAGAAGGAAAGAAGAATAGGGGAATGAGGTAGAGAGAGAATAAGAAGAATTCGAACACAGAGGGAGAGAGAGGGTTTGAATTATAAGTAGAAGAGAAGTGTTAGCAAATAAATAGAGAAAGATGAGAGAAAGTGTATTCAAAAATTAAAACTAAAACAATTAGTTAATTAAAAAGATTTTTGAAAAAGTGATTAGTAATTTTCGAAAATTGGTGGTTAGGTGGTTTTGAAAAAGATAAAAAATAGTAATTAGTTGAAAAAGATTTGAAAATAATTTTGAAAAGATAAGAAGTTCGAAAAAGATTTTGAAATTAAAATTTTAAAAAGATATGATTGAAAAAGATATGATCTGAAAAGATATGATTGAAATAAAAAAGATATGATTTTGTTTTTAAAATTGATGACTTGACTAACAAGAAACTAAAAGATATGATTCTAGAATTTTAAAGATTGATCCTTTCTTAATAAGAAAGTAACAAACTTGCAATTTTTATAATCAAAACATTAATTATTAGCAAGGATTTTTGAAAATGTGATATGAAAAAGATAATATTTTAAAATTATGAATTAAAATATGAAAATTTGAAAGAATTTGAATTGGAAAAGAAATTACCTGCCTAGTGTCATTCTGGCGTTAAACGCCCAAAATGCTATCCATTCTGGCGTTTAACGCCCATTTGGCTGCCTCTTTGGGTGTTTAACGCCCAGCCAGATACCCTGGCTGGCGTTAAACGTCAGGAATCCTTCTTTACTGGGCATTTTAACGCTGCCCATTCTGGTGTTTAACGCTCAGAATGATACCTTTACTGGCGTTAAACGCCCAGAATGATAGCCATTCTGGCGTTTAACGCTCAAAGTGCCTCTTTATTGGCGTTTTAACGCCAGTGAGCTCTTTTCTCTGTGATTCCTCTGCTTTATATTTTGAGCCCCCTTTTTTTATTTTGAAATTTTGACTTGACTAACAAGAAACAACTAAATTTTAAAAAAATTTTTTACCAAGTCAACTGAAAATTTCAAAACTTATGAGAAGAAAAAGGAAAAGATATTTTTTTGACTTTTAAATTTTTAATGAGGAGAGAAAAATAACAAAATGACACAAAACATAAAATTTTAAGATCAAAACAAATAATGCATGCAAGAACACTTTGAATGTCAAGATGAACACCAAGAACACTTTGAAGATCATAATGAACATCAAGAACATATTTTTGAAAATTTTTAAGAAAAGAAAGAAATGCAAGACACCAAACTTAGAAATTTTTAATGTTTAGACATGATGAATTCGAAAATGCACAAGAAAAACAAGGAAAGACACAAAACAAGAAAATTATAAGATTAAACAAAGAAAATCATCAAGAATAACTTGAAGATCAAGAAAGAACACATGATGAATTTTCGAAAATTTAAGAAAAATTAAAAACATGCAGTTGACACCAAACTTAAAATTTGATACTAGACTCAAACAAGGAACACAAAATTTTTTTTTATGATTTTACTATATATTTTCTTTTGAATTTTTTGAAAATAAAATAAAAAATCTTAAACATTGGTGCACGAAATTGTGATCATCAAAGGCGCCATTAACATGGTACGCTCAATTGCAATCTGAACTCTTTATCACAACTTCGCACAACTAACCAGCAAGTGCACTGGGTCGTCCAAGTAATAAACCTTACGCGAGTAAGGGTCGATCCCACGGAGATTGTTGGTATGAAGCAAGCTATGGTCATCTTATAAATCTCAGTCAGGCGAATTCAAATGGTTATGGAGGATTGATAATTAAAAGATGAATAAAACATAAAATAAAGATAGAGATACCTATGTAATTCATTGGTGAGTGATGAATTTATTTTTGATAGTTTAGAATTTCACAAATGAATTCTCGTTGCAAGTATAGTTCCTAAACCAAACAATAATCTTTTCATACAAAAAGTTGTTTGTCACTAAAACAAACCCCTAAATTTATAAACCGAAGTATTGGAACCTCGGGTCGTTCTCCCTAGGAATTACAATAAAGTGTCTTGTTATTGGTTGTGAGTTATTTTGGGGTTTTGATATGAAGCATGAAAGATAAATGGCAAGAAAGTAAACTAAGGCCTAAAAAGGTCTTAGCAAGGGTTGGTGGTCAAAGATCTCTATCCTAATCACTAACCACAATATGAAAATTGGCAAGGATTAATCTCATTAAATCATCCTCTAACTAGTAGTAAAGGAAAGTCAAATGAGCTATATCAATCCTAGTCCATAAGTCCTAACTCTCCACTAATTCAATTAGTGAGAACTAGAGTAAATGGCTCCTAATCATCAATCACTTGGACATTAGTAACTCAAGAGTTCCTAAGTTACCTTTCCAAGCCAAGAGTATAAAATTCTACTCTAAAATCCAACCAAGCATTTCATCAAACACTTGGAAGGCATAAAAGGAAAGCATAGTAAATCAACAACAAGAACAAAATCTAACAACAATTATTGCAAAGAAATTAACAACAACAATTCAAGGAAACCACAATTATCATGAATTACCTCAAATTGCATTATTGAAAGAAAACAAAGGAACAACAATCTATCCAAAACAAAGTGAAGAATTACAATTATTAAAGCACATAACTAGAAAGAGGAAGAGGAGAAGATTAAGACTAGATAAAAGAGAAGTGAATTAAAGCATGAATTAAACCTAGATCTAAGAAGAGAGATTAACCTAAACCTAATCCTAATTCTAGAGAGAAGTGAGAGCTTCTCTCTCCAAAACTACTCTAAACTAAAACTAATGATGCTGTATGATAGATTGATTGATAGCCCCCTTCCCCCTTCAATCCTTGATCCTTTTATTTCTTTCTATCAGCAATTGGCGCCAAAATGGGTTCAGAAACCCTTCCAAATCGCCAGGCACGTGTTGCTTTAATGAAGTCATGTGCGGACTTCGACGCGTGCGCGCACGGTACGCGTGCGCGTCCCTGGCCGATTTTGCAATGTGCGCGCAAGCGCCTTGTGCGCGTGCACGTGCTTGGCTGATTTCACTTCTTTGACTTTTTATGCTGCTCTCCACTTGTATGCTTCCTTCCTTGCTCCCTTTGATCCATGCCTAGCCTATTTCAATCCTGGAATCACTAGCAAATGCTTAGTTCAAACAAATCAACTCCCAAGAGAACATGTGTAAGCACAAGAGCTAGGGCAATAGGAATCAAAGCCAAACCACAATTGTATTGAATTATCAAAAAAGAGTTCAAGCTTGCAAGAATATAGATAATATGGGTGAACACATGTAATTGAACTTTTGAACCCTCACCGGATGTGTATCCGCTCTATTCACTCAAGTGTTTAAGGGTTAATTCACTCAATTCTCTTCTAATCATGCTTTCCAAAATTTTATTTCCTTCTAACAATCAACACCTATTCAATGCATGCATACATTTATCATGAGGTCTTTCATTTAGGTTGTAATGGGGTTAGGGTTAAGGTAGGATCATTTATGGTTAAGTGGACTAGAGTTTAGATCTTGGATTAGCATAGACTTTCCCACCTAACCTTTATAACGACCTATATAAGTTTAAACTATTCTAACTACCCATTCTTCACTTTTTCTTACATATTCATGCATCTTATTTCTTGATTCGTAACACTTATGCATTGATTCCTTTTTATTGAACTTCACCTTGGGGCATTTTGTCCCCTTTGGTTGCTTTCCTTTCATTTTCTTCTTTCTTTCTTTTTTTTCTCTTTTTTTTCTATATTACTTTTTTTTCTTTTCTTTTTATTCTTTGCACAAGGACATCAATTGCATAAGGTCTTATACATTCAATCAATACATGAATATATTCCCAATTCCTAAATATGGAAGTGTACTACCCTTTTTATCCCATCCAATGTTCCCAAGCCTCACCATCTTCGAATAATAAACACTCCCACTAGCCTAGGCTAATCAAAGATCCAAGCAAGGGACTTTCATTGGTTTTCCACCTTAGGCTTGTAATGTGCTAAAATGAGAACAAGTTAGTTAAGCATAGGCTCAAAATTGGCTAATAATGGAGAGTAAAAGGTAAGCTATTTGGGTAAGTGGGCTAATGAAATAATGGCCTCAATCATACAAATGCATGAATACAAGAAATAAATGGACATATAGAATCAAGCAAATCAAGGATCATAATCATAGAAAGAGAACAATTGCACACAAGAATGGAAGATAAGTGGTTATAAAATGTAACCACATCAATAGGCTCAAGTCTCACAAGCTTGTGTTCTAAGCTCAATACATGCTTCACAAAGTAGGAATTCAAGCAAGTTTCACCAAAAATTTTCTTCAATCAATTAGGCTGGTGCCCTATGCCCTATAATTAAGTTTCTTGGAAAATCTCAATATTTGACTAAGCATTGTTGTGATTGAAAAGATTCAAAAATTCCTTAGTTTACCCTTTCCTTTTTCACTTAAAACAATTTCTTATGCAAAAAGGGTGACTAAGTTTTTGCAATTCAAACATGATTTCTAATCACACTATAAGCTAAAAAGAAGGATATGCAAAAGTATATAAAGAAAAATCCAACTAAAAGTATGGAATCTAGCATCTAAAGTATCTAAAATATCCAAAAGCATCCAAAACATCTAAAATCCAAAATAAGCAGTAAAGGTATCCAAAACGAACCAAAATAGTAAGAGTATCCAAAATAAACTCAAAATGCATCAAATATATACAAAGGTATGCAAAGTAAGATAACTAGGAAAGTGTCCAAAATGTTCACCGGTCCTCTAATGATGCTACCGGTGACCTCCCCACACTTAAGATCGAGCATCGTCCTCGATGCTAAACCGGAGGATCAGGGGGAGGTACAACGGTAGGTGCTGACTCTGTCTGAGGCTGTGGGACCGACTCCTCATGGGGCTGCAGAGTCTCTGTGGCGTCAGTTGCAGCTGGAGGTGCATCCTGCTGAGTCAGCTCATCAACATCCTCCTCCTGATGATCCTGCTCATCGGAGGCTGGAGAGTCTGGGAGCGGAGGTAACTCAACGCCCAGGGAGATGAGTGCCTGATCCATCCGATCCAGTCGGCATATGATCTGGCACTTTTCGTTCTCCAAGAACCGAAACAGACGCTGAACCAGTAGGTAAGTCGGCTCATGTGCTGAAGAAGGGGCTGTCGAAGAAGATGGAGCTGCTGCTGTAGAGGAGAACGGGGCTGCTGAAGGTCCAGCCGTCCCGACCACTGCTCTAGCCCTAGATCGGCGTCTAACCGGGGGCTTCTCGTGCACCTAACCACCCCAAGGAATAGTAACCTGCTTGTGATCGCCATCTGGGGGTGGTGGTATCACATCATCATCCAACCAGGGGACCTCAGCTAAGGCGGCCATACTGGTAACCAAGGTGGGAAACGGGAGTAGGCCACGAATATGTGCTCGCAACATACACCGCCGAATCAGTCGAGAAAAATAAACCTCCTTTCCCTCAAAAACACAACCAATCAAAAGTAGCATCTCCATAGGCATCTCAGAAAAGTGAGTGGTGGGCAAAATGTAGTGGGCAAATATCATCTGCCAAGTCTTGGCCTCTCTAGTCAGATGAGCAAAGAGCACTGGTGCGCAAAATTGTGATTCACTACACAACTTTGCACAACTAACCAGCAAGTGCACTGGGTCGTCCAAGTAATACCTTACGTGAGTAAGGGTCGATCCCACGGAGATTGTTGGTATGAAGCAAGCTATGGTCACCTTGTAAATCTTAGTCAGGCAGACTCAAATGGGTATAGATGATATATGAATAAAACATAAAGATAAAGATAGAGATACTTATGTATATCATTGGTGAGAGCTTCAGATAAGCGTATGAAGATGCTGTCCCTTCCGTCTCTCTGCTTTCCTACTGTCTTCATCCAATCCTTCTTACTCCTTTCCATGGCAAGCTTATGCAAGGGTTTCACCGTTGTCAGTGGCTACCTCCCATCCTCTCATTGGAAATGTTCAACGCACCCTGTCACGGCACGGCTATCCATCTGTCGGTTCTCAATCAGGCCGGAATAGAATCCAGTGATTCTTTTGCGTCTGTCACTAACGCCCCGCCTTCAGGAGTTTGAAGCACGTCACAGTCATTCAATCATTGAATCCTACTCAGAATACCACAGACAAGGTTAGACCTTCCGGATTCTCTTGAATGCCACCATCAGTTCTTGCCTATACCACGAAGACTCTGATCTCACGGAATGGCTGGCTCGTTTGTCAGGCGAGCACTCGGTTGTCAGGCGATCAACCATGCATCGTGTATCAGGAATCCAAGAGATAAACACTAGAGCCTCGTATGCTTGTAGAACAAGAGTGGTTGTCAGTCACTTTGTTCATGAGTGAGAATGATGATGAGTGTCACGGATCATCACATTCATCATGTTGAAGAACAAGTGATATCTTGGACAAGGAACAAGCGGAATTGAATAGAAGAACAATAGTAATTGCATTAATACTCGAGGTACAGCAGAGCTCCACACCTTAATCTATGGTGTGTAGAAACTCCACCGTTGAAAATACATAAGAACAAGGTCTGGGCATGGCCGTGAGACCAGCCTCCCAAAGAGGGTTCAATCATAAAAACATGATCAAAAGCCTTAAATACAATAGTAAAAGGTCCTATATATAGAGAACTAGTAGCCTAGGGTGTACAAAGATGAGTAAATGACATAAAAATCCACTTCCGGGCCCACTTGGTGTGTGCTTGGGCTGAGCAATGAAGCATTTTCGTGTAGAGACTCTTCTTGGAGTTAAACGCAAGCTTTTGTGCCAGTTTGGGCGTTTAACTCCCATTTAGGTGCCAGTTCCGGCGTTTAACGCTGGGAAATCTGAAGGTGACTTTGAACGCCGGTTTGGGCCATCAAATCTTGGGCAAAGTATGGACTATCATATATTTCTCGAAAGCCCAGGATGTCTACTTTCCAACGCCGTTGAGAGCGTGCCAATTGGGCTTCTGTAGCTCCAGAAAATCCACTTCGAGTGCAGGGAGGTCAGAATCCAACAGCATCTGCAGTCCTTTTCAGTCTCTGAATCAGATTTTTGCTGAGGTCCCTCAATTTCAGCCAGAAAATACCTAAAATCATAGAAAAACACACAAACTCATAGTAAAGTCCAGAAAAGTGAATTTTAACTAAAAACTAATAAAAATATACTAAAAACTCAACTAAATATACTAAAAATATACTAAAAACAATGCCAAAAAGCGTACAAATTATCCGCTCATCACAACACCAAACTTAAATTGTTGCTTGTCCTCAAGCAACTGAAAATCAAATAAGATAAAAAGAAGAGAATATGCAATGAATTCCAAAAACATCTATGAAGATCAGTATCAATTAGATGAGCGGGACTTTTAGCTTTTTGCCTCTGAATAGTTTTGGCATCTCACTCTATCCTTTGAAATTCAGAATGATTGGCTTCTTTAGCAACTCAGAATCCAGATAGTGTTATCGATTCTCCTAGTTAAGTATGATGATTCTTGAACACAGCTACTTATTGAGTCTTGGCCGTGGCCCAAAGCACTCTGTCTTCCAGTATTACCACCGGATACATACATGCCACAGACACATAATTGGGTGAACCTTTTCAGATTGTGACTCAGCTTTGCTAGAGTCCCCAATTAGAGGTGTCCAGGGTTCTTAAGCACACTCTTTTTGCCTTGGATCACAACTTTATTTCTTTCTTTTTCTTTCTTTTCCTTCTTTTTTTTTTCGTTTTCTTTTCTCCTCTTTTTTTTTTCGTTTTTCTCTTTTTTTTTTTTTGTTGTATTCACTGCTTTTTCTTGCTTCAAGAATCATTTTTATGATTTTTCAGATCCTCAGTAACATGTCTCCTTTTTCATCATTCTTTCAAGAGCCAACATTCATGAACCACAAATTCAAAAGACATATGCACTGTTTAAGCATACATTCAGAAAACAAAAAGTGTTGCCACCACATCAAAATAATTAAACTGTTATAAAATTCAAAATTTCATGCAATTCTTCTCTTTTTTAATTAAGAACATTGTTTATTTAAGAAAGGTGATGGATTCATAGGACATTCATAACTTTAAGGCATAGACACTAATGATCATAAGACACAAACATGGACAAGCATAAAGCATAAATTTTCGAAAAACCAAGAAAATAAAGAACAAGGAGATTAAAGAACGGGTCCACCTTAGTGATGGCGGCTTGTTCTTCCTTTTGAAGGTCTTATGGAGTGCTTGAGCTCCTCAATGTCTCTTCCTTGTCTTTGTTGCTCCTCTCTCATGATTCTTTGATCTTCTCTAATTTCATGGAGGAGAATGGAGTGTTCTTGGTGCTCCACCCTTAGTTGTCCCATGTTGGAACTCAACTCTCCTAGGGAGGTGTTAATTTGCTCCCAATAGTCTTGTGGAGGAAAGTGCATCCCTTGAGGCATCTCAGGGATCTCATGATGAGAGGGGTCTCTTGTTTGCTCCATCCTTTTCTTAGTGATGGGCTTGTCCTCATCAATGGGGATGTCTCCCTCTATGTCAACTCCAACTGAATAACAGAGGTGACAAATGAGATGAGGGAAGGCTAACCTTGCCAAGGTAGAAGACTTGTCCGCCACCTTATAAAGTTCTTGGGCTATAACCTCATGAACTTCCACTTCTTCTCTTATCATGATGCTATGGATCATGATGGCTCGGTCTAGAGTAACTTCGGACCGGTTACTAGTGGGAATGATTGAGCGTTGAATAAACTCCAACCATCCTCTAGCCACGGGTTTGAGGTCATGCCTTCTCAATTGAACCGGCTTCCCTCTTGAATCTCTTTTCCATTGGGCGCCCTCTTCACAAATGTCAGTGAGGACTTGGTCCAACCTTTGATCAAAGTTGACCCTTCTAGTGTAAGGATGTTCATCTCCTTGCATCAGAGGCAAGTTGAATGCCAACCTCACATTTTCCGGACTAAAATCCAAGTATTTCCCCCGAACCATAGTAAGCCAATTCTTTGGATCCGGGTTCACACTTTGATCATGGTTCTTGGTGATCCATGCATTGGCATAGAACTCTTGAACCATTAAGATTCCGACTTGTTGAATGGGGTTGGTAAGAACTTCCCAACCTCTTCTTCGGATCTCATGTCGGATCTCCGGATATTCACTCTTTTTGAGTGAAAAAGGGACCTCGGGGATCACCTTCTTCAAGGCCACAACTTCATAGAAGTGGTCTTGATGCACCCTTGAGATGAATCTCTCCATCTCCCATGACTCGGAGGTGGAAGCTTTTGCCTTCTCTTTCCTCTTTCTAGAGGTTTCTCCGGCCTTGGATGCCATAAATGGTTATGGAAAAACAAAAAGCAATGCTTTTACCACACCAAACTTAAAAGGTTTGCTCGTCCTCGAGCAAAAGAAGAAAGAAGAGAGTAGAAGAAGAAGAAATGAGGAAGAAGGGAATGGCTGTGTTCGGCCAAAGAGGGGGAGAAGTGGTGTTTAGGTTGTGTGAAAATGAAGGGGTGAAGAAGGGTTTATATAGGAGAGGGGGGGCTCATGGTTCGGTCATGTATGGGTGGGTTTGGGAGGGAAAGTGGTTTGAATTTGAAAGGTGAGGTAGGTGGGGTTTTATGAAGGATGGATGTGAGTGGTGAAGAGAAAGATGGGTTTTGATAGGTGAAGGGTTTTTGGGGAAGAGGTATTGAGGTGATTGGTGAATGGGTGAAGAAGAAGATAGAGAGTGGTGGGTTGGTGGGGATCCTGTGAGGTCCACAGATCCTGAGGTGTCAAGGAAAAGTCATCCCTACACCAAATGGCATGCAAAATCACGTTTTGAGCCAATTTTGGCGTTAAACGCCGGGCTGGTGCCCATTTCTGGCGTTTAACACCAGGTTCTTGCCCTTTCCTGGCGTTTAATGCCAGTCTGGTGCCCCTTTCTGGCGTTAAACGCCCAGAATGGTGCCAGACTGGGCGTTAAACGCCCAACTGCTAGCCTCACTGGCGTTTAAACGCCAGCAAGTTCTCCTCTAGGGTGTGCTGTTTTTCTTCCTGTTTTTCATTATGTTTTTGCTTTTTTAATTGATTTTGTGACTTCTTATGATCATCAACCTACAAAAAACATAAAATAACAAAGGAAAATAGATAAAATATAATCATTGGGTTGCCTCCCAACAAGCGCTTCTTTAATGTCAGTAGCTTGACAGAGGGCTCTCATGGAGCCTCACAGATACTCAGAGCAATGTTGGAACCTCCCAACACCAAACTTAGAGTTTGAATGTGGGGGTTCAACACCAAACTTAGAGTTTGGTTGTGGCCTCCCAACACCAAACTTAGAGTTTGACTATGGGGGCTCTGTTTGACTCTGATTTGAGAGAAGCTCTTCATGCTTCCTCTCCATGGTGATAGAGGGATATCCTTGAGCCTTAAACACATAGGATTTGTCATTCACTTGAATGATCAGTTCACCTCCATCAACATCAATCACAGCCTTTACTGTGGCTAGGAAGGGTCTGCCAATGATGATAGATTCATCCATGCACTTCCCAGTCTCTAGGACTATGAAATCAGCAGGGATGTAATGGTCTTCAATCTTCACCAAAACATCCTCTACAAGTCCATAAGCTTGTTTTCTTAAATTGTCTGCCATCTCTAATGAGATTCTTGCAGCTTGCACCTCAAAGATCCCTAGCTTATCCATTACAGAGAGAGGCATGAGGTTTACACTTGACCCTAAGTCACACAGAGCCTTCTTGAAGGTCATGGTGCCTATGGTACAAGGTATTGAAAACTTTCCAGGATCTTGTCTCTTTTGAGGTAATTTCTGCCTAGACAAGTCATCCAGTTCTTTGGTGAGCAAAGGAGGTTCGTTCTCCCAAGTCTCATTTCCAAATAACTTGTCATTTAGCTTCATGATTGCTCCAAGGTATTTAGCAACTTGCTCTTCAGTGACATACTCATCCTCTTCAGAGGAGGAATACTCATCAGAGCTCATGAATGGCAGAAGTAAGTCCAATGGAATCTCTATGGTCTCATTTTGAGCCTCAGATTCCCATGGTTCCTCATTGGGGAACTCAGTGGAGGCTAGTGCACGCCCATTGAGGTCTTCCTCAGTGGCGTTCACTTCCTCTCCTTCCTCTCCAAATTCGGCCATGCTTATGGCCTTGCACTCTCCTTTTGGGTTTTCTTCTGTATTGCTTGGGAGAGTACTAGGAGGGAGTTCAGTAACTTTCTTGCTCAGCTGTCCCACTTGTGCCTCCAAATTCCTAATGGAGGATCTTGTTTCAGTCATGAAACTTTGAGTGGTTTTGATTAGATCAGAGACCATGGTTGCTAAGTCAGAGGGGTTCTGCTTAGAATTCTCTGTCTGTTGCTGAGAAGATGATGGAAAAGGCTTGCCATTGCTAAACCTGTTTCTTCCACCATTATTGTTATTGAAACCTTGTTGAGGTCTCTCTTGATTCTTCCATGAGAAATTTGGGTGATTTCTCCATGAAGAATTATAGGTGTTTCCATAGGGTTCTCCTAGGTAATTCACCTCTTCCATTGAAGGGTTCTCAGGATCATAAGCTTCTTCTTCAGATGAAGCATCCTTAGTACTGCTTGGTGCATTTTGCATTCCAGACAGACTTTGAGAAATCAAATTGACTTGTTGAGTCAATATCTTGTTCTGAGCCAGAATGGCATTCAGAGCATCAATCTCAAGAACTCCTTTCTTCTGACTTGTCCCATTGTTCACAGGATTTCTTTCAGAAGTGTACATGAATTGGTTATTTGCAACCATTTCAATTAGCTCTTGAGCTTCTGTAGGCGTCTTCTTCAGATGAAGAGATCCTCCAGCAGAGCTATCCAAAGACATCTTGGATAGTTCAGAGAAACCATCATAGAAAATACCTATGATGCTCCATTCAGAAAGCATGTCAGAAGGACACTTTCTGATCAATTGTTTGTATCTTTCCCAAGCTTCATAGAGGGATTCTCCATCCTTCTGTCTGAAGGTTTGGACTTCCACTCTAAGCTTACTCAATTTTTGAGGTGGAAAGAACTTTGCCAAGAAGGCATTGACTAGCTTTTCCCAAGAGTCCAGGCTTTCTTTAGGTTGTGAGTCCAACCATGTCCTAGCTCTGTCTCTTACAGCAAAAGGGAATAGCATAAGTCTGTAGACCTCAGGGTCAACCCCATTAGTCTTGTCAGTGTCACAGATTTGCAAAAATTCAGCTAAGAACTGATGAGGATCTTCCAATGGAAGTCCATGGAACTTGCAATTCTGTTGCATTAGAGAAACTAATTGAGGCTTAAGCTCAAAGTTGTTTGCTCCAATGGCAGGGATAGAGATGCTTCTCCCATAGAAGTCGGGAGTAGGTGCAGTAAAGTCACCCAGCACCTTCCTTGCATTGTTGTTGTTTTCGGCTGCCATGTGTTCTTCTTCTTTGAAGAATTCGGTTAGGTCCTCTACAGAGAATTGTGCCTTAGCTTCTCTTAGCTTTCGCTTCAAGGTCCTTTCAGGTTCAGGGTCAGCTTCAACAAGAATGCTTTTGTCTTTGCCCCTGCTCATATGAAAGAGAAGAGAACAAGAAAATGTGGAATCCTCTATGTCACAGTATAGAGATTCCTTGAGGTGTCAGAGGAACAGAAAAATAGAAAGAAGAGGTAGAAGAATTCGAACTTAATTAGATAGAGTTCGAATTGTGCATTGAGAAGGAGTGGTACTCCATAAATAGAAGGATGTGGGAAGAGAGGAAGAAATTTTCGAAAATTAAGTGAAATATTTGAAAACATTTTTGAAAAACTTTAATTGATTTTCGAAAATCAAGAGTGGGAAAGAAATCAAGTAATTTTTGAAAAAGATTTTGAAATTAGAAATCAAAAAGATATGATTAAAAACTGTTTTGAAAAAGATGTGATTAAAAGGATATGATTGAAAAGTTATGGTTTTAAAAAGATATGATTGAAAAGATATGATTTTGAAAACAATTTTAAAAAGATTTGATTTTAAAAATTAATGACTTGGCTAACAAGAAAAGTTATGATTCAGACATTAAACCTTTCTCAACAGAAAAGGCAACATACTTAAAATCTTCAATCAAATCGTTAATTGTTAGCAAGTATCTTTGAAAAAGGAAAGAAATTGATTTTGAAAACATTTGATTGAGAAGATATGATTTGAAAAAGATTTGATTTTGAAAAACTTTGAAAACTTGAAAAAAATTGATTTTGAAAACAAAATCCTCCCCCTTGTGCCATCCTGGCGTTAAACGCCCAGAATGGTGCACATTCTGGCGTTTAACGCCCAATGCACTACCTTTTGGGCGTTAAACGCCCAACCAGGTACCCTGGCTGGCGTTTAAACGCCAGTCTGTCCTTCTTCACTGGGCGTTTTGAACGCCCAGCTTTTTCTGTGTAATTCCTCTGCTGCATGTTCTGAATCTTCAGTTCCCTGTACTATTGACTTGAAATAGAACCAAGATCAAATAAACAATGCATGCAAGACACCAAACTTAAAATTAGACACTAGACTCAAACAAGAAACATAAAATATTTTGGTTTTTATGATTTTTATAAATTTTTTTGTGCTTTTTCGAAAATTATATGAAAATAGAAAATAAAGGTTTCAGAATTCTCAATTTGGATTCCAGGAATCATTGCAATGTTAGTCTAAGACTCCGGTCCAGGAATTAGACATGGCTTCACAGCCAGCCAAGCTTTCAAAGAAAGCTTCGGTCCAAAACACTAGACATGGCCAATGGCCAGCCAAGCCTTAGCAGATCATTGCTCCAATAGCAAGATTGATAGAAATCAACAAGCTATTGTGATGATCAGTTGAAACCTCGGTCCAATAAGATTAGACATGGCTTCTCAGCCAGCCAGACTTCAACAGATCATCATGAAACACTAGAATTTATTCTTAAGAACTCTGAAGAAAAATACCTAATCTAAGCAACAAGATGAACCGTCAGTTGTCCATACTCAAAACAATCCCCGGCAACGGCGCCAAAAACTTGGTGCGCGAAATTGTGATTCACTACACAACTTTGCACAACTAACCAGCAAGTGCACTGGGTCGTCCAAGTAATACCTTACGTGAGTAAGGGTCGATCCCACGGAGATTGTTGGTATGAAGCAAGCTATGGTCACCTTGTAAATCTTAGTCAGGCAGACTCAAATGGGTATAGATGATATATGAATAAAACATAAAGATAAAGATAGAGATACTTATGTATATCATTGGTATGAAGATGTTGTCCCTTCCGTCTCTCTGCTTTCCTACTGTCTTCATCCAATCCTTCTTACTCCTTTCCATGGCAAGCTTATGCAAGGGTTTCACCGTTGTCAGTGGCTACCTCCCATCCTCTCATTGGAAATGTTCAACGCACCCTGTCACGGCACGGCTATCCATCTGTCGGTTCTCAATCAGGCCGGAATAGAATCCAGTTATTCTTTTGCGTCTGTCACTAACGCCCCGCCTTCAGGAGTTTGAAGCACGTCACAGTCATTCAATCATTGAATCCTACTCAGAATACCACAGACAAGGTTAGACCTTCCGGATTCTCTTGAATGCCGCCATCAGTTCTTGCCTATACCACGAAGACTCTGATCTCACGAAATGGCTGGCTCGTTTGTCAGGCGAGCACTCGGTTGTCAGGCGATCAACCATGCATCGTGTATCAGGAATCCAAGAGATAAACACTAGAGCCTCGTATGCTTGTAGAACAAGAGTGGTTGTCAGTCACTTTGTTCATGAGTGAGAATGATGATGAGTGTCACGGATCATCACATTCATCAAGTTGAAGAACAAGTGATATCTTGGACAAGGAACAAGCGGAATTGAATAGAAGAACAATAGTAATTGCATTAATACTCGAGGTCCAGCAGAGCTCCACACCTTAATCTATGGTGTGTAGAAACTCCACCGTTGAAAATACATAAGAACAAGGTCTAGGCATGGCCGTGAGACCAGCCTCCCAAAGAGGGTTCAATCATAAAAACATGATCAAAAGCCTTAAATACAATAGTAAAAGGTCCTATATATAGAGAACTAGTAGCCTAGGGTGTACAAAGATGAGTAAATGACATAAAAATCCACTTCCGGGCCCACTTGGTGTGTGCTTGGGCTGAGCAATGAAGCATTTTTGTGTAGAGACTCTTCTTGGAGTTAAACGCCAGCTTTTGTGCCAGTTTGGGCGTTTAACTCCCATTTAGGTGCCAGTTCCGGCGTTTAACGCTGGGAAATCTGAAGGTGACTTTGAACGCCGGTTTGGGCCATCAAATCTTGGGCAAAGTATGGACTATCATATATTGCTGGAAAGCCCAGGATGTCTACTTTCCAACGCCGTTGAGAGCGCGCCAATTGAACTTCTGTAGCTCTAGAAAATCCACTTCGAGTGCAGGGAGGTCAGAATCCAACAGCATCTGCAGTCCTTTTCAGTCTCTGAATCAGATTTTTGCTCAGGTCCCTCAATTTCAGCTAGAAAATACCTGAAATCACAGAAAAACACACAAACTCATAGTAAAGTCCAGAAAAGTGAATTTTAACTAAAAACTAATAAAACTATACTAAAAACTCAACTAAATATACTAAAAACATACTAAAAACAATGCCAAAAAGCGTACAAATTATCCGCTCATCAAGCACCCCTTTAGGCTTAGTGTTGTTCGCATCCATGACCCAAAGAGCATCTGGTATAGCAATCACGCGCTTAAGCGCCTCATAGTCGAAGGTCATGCTGTGAATAGCTATCTCAGCCTGCTGATGAGCGCAGGTTCCATCAGTATGATGTCGGCACTGCAATGCCTCCTCTATGGCTGACTTAGTGATCATAACCTCTCTACCCCGTAGCTGTACTGAATCCAGAGTAGGACGGAAGAAGCTGCAATAGAATTCCTTAACCCAAGAAATGTTGATATCTCCCAAATCTCTATCAACAAAGTCCATACCCAACTCTAGGATGCGACTAGTAATGGCTCGTCTCACATCATTGTGAAGGACAAGCTTCTTCTCAGTATTCAGTTTCGTCGTCCGATACTTGGGAAGGCGAAGCTCACAGTAAAGTTTGGGAAACTTTGTTGGATTGGTGGAAGGTAGCAACTGATTTTCCTTTTCTTCTTCATTCAACGGATTCTTAGCATAATTCTTGTAAATGGAGGGAATAGAGGGTGTGGAATGTTTTTTTTCTTGGAAGTAGTGGCTATGGCTTTTCCTTTATCCGACATCCTGAAAAGTATGATAGAATATAAGCAATGAAGCACTTAGCACGAAGCAAATAAAGCATGTTCAGGATATCAATTGGCTTATAATCAATCACGATGTGAACTGAACTTTGAAAAAATTGGTGAACAAGTAAGCATAAGTGAACAAGTAAACCAAGAATGCAGTGTTCACTAAAGTCAACAACTCTTACTCATTAAGCAATAAAATCATCATACTTTTGAAAGAATGGTTAAAGAGGGTTAAATGAGAGTAGAAGTTAAATGGTTAAAGAAATTAGTGAGATAGAAAGGTGGATTAGTGGTATGATGATATTTAGCCCCAATAAAAGAGGAGTTATGGCTAGACATAGAAATCATGTTCACAATGATTGGTGCAAATCTCGGAAGTCAAAAGGAAACGGAAATTAGCACAAATTTTCAATAGAGACTAAAATGAAAATAGATTTCTTGAAAATTGGGCAGCATCCCTGCTTAAAATTGGACGTTCCCGGATAGCAACATAGCATAAGCAGCAAGAATACGACATCAATTAAGCACAGCAGCAGTGAAATAAACCCAGCAACACAAATTGCATACATAGCAATGCGAAATCAGCATACAACAGCCAAGTAAATAAACAGCGAATATGCACAAATGGAGCACTTATCAGGCCTAGAATTCTCTATCCAGACCTAGCTACCTAACAGCAATTATTTCTATCTAACCTAACATACACAATTTCAATTCTAACTAACTAACAGAGAACTAACAGTAGCTAACAGTAATTCTAATTAATGAACACAGAATTGAAGCATGGAACTTAGGAGCAGAGTGAAAAGAAATGGAAATGGGAAGTAGGGGCGGCAGAAAAATGAGCTGGGCGCAGGACGCCGCCGCGGAGGGTGGCGGTCACGGCGGAGCAGTGGTGGCGGTGCTCGGGAGAGTAGAGGGAAGAGTGAGTGGAGAAGGTGAGATGAGAGATGGAGAGAGTGAGGAGGAAAGTGTTGATGGAGAAAGAGAGAGGGCTCGGCCGCCGAGTGATTGTCGCCGGCGATGATGGGTGGTGGGAGGGAGAAAGGGGAGAGAAGATGGTGATAGGGAGAAGAGGTGCGCGACTGCGCAGTGCTCATCGCGCACTAGGGTTATCTTCCTTTTGAATCGATGCGGGCTTGCGCAATGCGCTTCCGCGTACATTGATGACATTAGGGACCTACGCGTGCGCGTACAGTGCGTTGAAGCGTGGACGGGGAAACTATATAGAGGGGCGTGCGCGTACAGTGCACGCACGCGTACATTGAGTTGGGCTGGAGGCTTAGAGTGGGCGCGGTGCGCGCCCAACTCTCTGGACAAAGGCTCGGAATGGCGGCATCAACCAGGGGACGCGCCCGCGGCAAGTGCGCGTCCGCGTATATTGGCAGTTTATCATAAGGCGCGCAAGCGCGATGCGTGCGCTCGCGTCCGTTCCTCTTTTTCTAGATGGGTGCGCACGCGGCAAATGCGCGTCCACGTGAGATGAGTTGCGCTGGGGGCTTAAAGTTGGCCCAGATCCAGTGCAACTCTCTGGATATTGGCTCAGAAGTTGCAGCAGCAGATCAATGCGGGCGCGGCAGGTGTGCGTCCGCGTGCACTTCCTTGTTTTTGTGATCGGCGCGCACGCACGTAGTGCGCATTTGCGTGGGTTGTGTTGGGCTCAGGGCATAGTGTTTGCCCAAGAGAGGCCCAGCTCTCTGTAATTTGGGTGATGATGCAGCTACTCAGGGGCACGTGCGCTTACATCGTGCGCGCGCGTCTAACACCCCTTTTTTTTATATTGCCCTTTAAGCAGAAAAATTGTGCTCAGGTGCTCCCTATACTGCTCACAACTCTTTATTCAATCAACCATCATACAATTCACAAAAAATGCAATTTGATATTATTCATCTACTACTAAACACAACATACATGTGACTATGCTAACAATTAAGTTCTACAAACAAATTTATATGAAATATCTACCTACAATGGCAACTCAAATCACTTATTAAGTAAAATTAAAAGAGAGTGGAAAGAGTTTACCATGGTGGGGTGTCTCCCACCTAGCACTTTTATTTTAAGTCCTTAAGTTGGACATTTTGGGGAGCTCATTGTCATGGTGGCTTGTGCTTGTACTCGTCTTGGAACTCCCACCAATGCTTGGTTCTCCATTGCGCCCCAAGATTTCTCATGGATTGAGCCAAGTGTTGATGGAGTTCTTCACAAGCTTGGGGCTCCCAAAGTTGATCCTCTTCTTGTGATCCGGGGTCCCACACTTTATTTTCACACCCTTCTAGAAGTTGATCATCATTATTGGTCCATCCGGGTGGTGAACAAGATGAATTCTCTATGAAGTGCCCAACAATCCTCCTAGACCCATCTATTTGAGCACTATTCCCACCATTGTATTCAACTCTTGAAGTATCAACCAAAATGAGCCTTGATTTGCAACGCCAACCACGAAACATCTTTCGCTTACGCTTCATCCCACAAAGCATCCGAAGTTGACCATCCGTTTCAAGCAAACCATATTCAAGTGGGATAATAAAGCTAATAGAAATGAATTTCACCCACTCAAATGAAGGTGTAGATGGCAACCTAGGCAAAGATGCTTCCAAAGATCTTGACAAAGCATAGCCAACCCTTGTTCTTCTATTTCTAGGGATTTTCACCTCTTCACAAGATCTCTTAATCTCAATCCTTTGTTTAACAATTTTATCTAAACATTTTCCCTTAATCAAACTATAATTAGGAGGGTGAAAGAAGTTTACCTCCACAACATTTTGAAATGCACCAGGAGAAGGTTCTTCAAGTTCAAAGGATTCTCCACCCCTAGGACTTGATGCTTGCTCTTCATCACCAAGGAAACTCAATTTTTTCTCTATCCCATCCAAGTCTTCATATGGAATATGCCTTGGAAGGTGTGCACTTTCCTCCCTAGCATCAATTTCAATCATCTTGGAGGGGTTTTCTTCAACTCTATGTTCCCATGGAGGCTCCGCATCTCCTAAGTCTTCTACCACTTCTTCCTTGTCTTCAACAATTAAAGCTTCCTCCAATTGTTCTAATACAAAGCAACTTCCCTCATTTTCCACCGGAATTTCCAATCTCTCCTTCATGCTATATTCTTCATTCGATTCTCCACATGTAGCCATGGGAGTTCCTTGAGTGTTCAAGCATTGGGAGGCTAATTGATTTGTTACCTCATCCAAGGCGGCCATGAAATTTTGCACATCCCTTTTCATCTCTTCTTGCCCTTGAACAAGAACACCAAGGATGTCATCCATTGGAGGTTGGGGTGGACGGAAGGTTTCATCATTTTGGAAAGATGGTTCTTCTTGGTAGAGTTGTGGTGGTTCAATATTCTCCACTCTTTCCACTTGTTGCACAACACACTCCATAGTTGCTTGAAATTGATCCAATGCTTCCTTGAGACGATCCCTTGACTCTTGTTCCACTTGGATATCATGATAGGGATCATATGGCTCTTGGATCGATGGACATGAATATTCTTCCATGTGAGGTTGTGGTGGAAGGTAGAATTCATCTTGTGGTTGAAAATTATCATATATTGGGGGTGGTTCGTCTTGGTAATAATGTGGAGGAGGTGGCTCTTGAAAATGTTAATGTTGGAATTGTGGTGGCTCTATATATGGTTCATATGGTTGTTGGTAGGATGGATATGGATTAGGGTCATATAAAGGTGGTTGGTGAAAAGAGGCTTGTGAGTATGGTTGAGAGTTATGTTGAGGATATGGTTCATAGGCATATGGTTGTGATTCTTGAAAGTCACAAGGTGATTCACCATAGCCATTGGATTGATATGCATCATAGAATGGCTCTTCTTCATAGTGCATTGGTGGGGGTTGTTGCCATGAAGATTGATCATACGCATATGGCTCCTCCCACCTTTGATTGTCCCATCCTTGATACACATTCTCATTGAAGTTCTCATCACCTACAACATAGTTGTAATCACACTCATAGCCAAAGTGAGAATTCATGGTAGCAAGAGAAAATAAGAAACAAAAACTAATAAGAAATAATGAAACAAAACTAAGACTAGCAAAAACTAACAAACAATCCAAAAATCAAGCTATTCACAATATTCACATATATACAATAACCAACAACATAACACCATTGCAAGTCCCCAGCAACGGTGCCATTTTGATGAATTTATTTTTGATGGTTTAGAATTTCACAAATGAATTCTCGTTGCAAGTATAGTTCCTAAACCAAACAATAATCTTTTCATACAAAAAGTTGTTTGTCACTAAAACAAACCCCTAAATTTATAAACCGAAGTATTGGAACCTCGGGTCGTTCTCCCTAGGAATTACAATAAAGTGTCTTGTTATTGGTTGTGAGTTATTTTGGGGTTTTGATATGAAGCATGAAAGGTAAATGGCAAGAAAGTAAACTAAGGCCTAAAAAGGTCTTGGCAAGGGTTGGTGGTCAAAGATCTCTATCCTAATCACTAACCACAATATGAGAATTGACAAGGATTAATCTCATTAAATCATCCTCTAACTAGTAGTAAAGGAAAGTCAAATGAGCTATATCAATCCTAGTTCATAAGTCTTAACTCTCCATTAATTCAATTAGTGAGAACTAGAGTAAATGGCTCCTAATCATCAATCACTTGGACATTAGTAACTCAAGAGTTCCTAAGTTACCTTTCCAAGTCAAGAGTATAAAATTCTACTCTAAAATCCAACCAAGCATTTCATCAAACACTTGGAAGGCATAAAAGGAAAGCATAGTAAATCAACAACAAGAACAAAATCTAACAACAATTATTGCAAAGAAATTAACAACAACAATTCAAGGAAACCACAATTATCATGAATTACCTCAAATTGCATTATTGAAAGAAAACAAAGGAGCAACAATCTATCCAAAACAAAGTGAAGAATTACAATTATTAAAGCACATAACTAGAAAGAGGAAGAGGAGAAGATTAAGACTTGATAAAAGAGAAGTGAATTAAAGCATGAATTAAACCTAGATCTAAGAAGAGAGATTAACTTAAACCTAATCCTAATTCTAGAGAGAAGTGAGAGCTTCTCTCTCTAAAACTACTCTAAACTAAAACTAATGATGCTCTATGATAGATTGATTGATAGCCCCCTTCCCCCTTCAATCCTTGATCCTTTTATTCCTTTCTATCAGCAATTGGCGCCAAAATGGGTTCAGAAACCCTTCCAAATCGCCAGGCACGTGTTGCTTTAATGAAGTCATGTGCAGACTTCGACGGGTGCGTGCACGGTACGCGTGCGCGTCCCTGGCCGATTTTGCAATGTGCGCGTGCGCGTGCTTGGCTAATTTCACTTCTTTGACTTTTTATGCTTCTCTCCACTTGTATGCTTCCTTCCTTGCTCCCTTTGATCCATGCCTAGCCTATTTCAATCCTGGAATCACTAGCAAACACATCAAGGTATCTTATGGAATCAAGGAGGAATTAGAATTCATCAAAATAAGGCTTAAAAAGCATATTTTTACACTTAAGCACAAATACGGGAGAGATTACAAAACCATGCTAATTCATAGGCTAAATGCGAGAAAAGGTCATCAAAATACTCTAATTTCAATACAAGATAAACCCTAAAAATAGGGTTTATCAACCTCCCCACACTTAAACCTTAGCATGTCCTCATGCTAAAATAAGAAGGAACTAAGGGGTATGACATTTATTTAAATGCACTAAACTATATGAACCTATCTAAATGCAACTACCTAAAGTGAATGCAAATGCTTAGTTCAAACAAATCAACTCCCAAGAGAACATGTGTAAGCACAAGAGCTAGGGCAATAGGAATCAAAGCCAAACTACAATTGTATTGAATTATCAAAAAAGAGTTCAAGCTTGCAAGAATATAGATAATATGGGTGAACACATGTAATTGAACTTTTGAACCCTCACCGGATGTGTATCCGCTCTATTCACTCAAGTGTTTAAGGGTTAATTCACTCAATTCTCTTCTAATCATGCTTTCCAAAATTTGATTTTCTTCTAACAATCAACACCTATTCAATGCATGCATACATTTATCATGAGGTCCTATTTATAGAGAACTAGTAGCTTAGGGTTTACAAAAATGAGTAAATGACGTAAAAATCCACTTCTGGGCCCACTTGGTGTGTGCTTGGGCTGAGCATTGAAGCTTCCATGTGTAGAGACTTTTCTTGGAGTTAAACGCCAGCTTTTGTGCTAGTTTGGGCGTTTAACTCCCACTTCTGTGCCAGTTCCGGCGGTAAACGCCGGGAATTCTTGAGCGGATTGAGAATGCCGGTTTGGGCCATCAAAGCTCGGGCAAAGTATGAGCTATTATATATTGCTGGAAAGCCCTGGATGTCTACTTTCCAACGCAATTGAGAGCGCGCCAATTGGACGTCTGTAGCTCCAGAAAATCCACTTCGAGTGCGGGGAGGTCAGAATCCAACAGTATCTGCAGTCCTTTTTCAGCCTCTGGATCAGATTTTTGCTCAGGTCCCTCAATTTCAGCCAGAAAATACCTGAAATCACAGAATAACACACAAACTTATAGTAAAGTCCAGAAAAGTGAATTTTAAATAAAAACTAATAAAAATATAATAAAAACTAACTAAAATATACTAAAAATATACTAAAAATGATGCCAAAAAGCGTATAAATTATCCGCTCATCACAACACCAAACTTAAATTGTTGCTTGTCCCCAAGCAACTGAAAATCAAATAGGATAAAAAGAAGATAATATACTATAAACTCCGGACTATCAATGAAACTTAGCTCCAATTAGATGAGCGGGACTTGTAGCTTTTTGCCTCTGAACAGTTTTGGCATCTCACTTTATTCTTTGAGGTTCAGAATGATTGGCATCTATAGGAACTCAGAATTCAGATAGTGTTATTGATTCTCCTAGTATAGTATGTTGATTCTTGAACACAGCTACTTTATGAGTCTTGGCCGTGGCCCAAAGCACTCTGTTTTCCAATATTACCACCGGATACATCCATGCCACAGACACATAACTGGGTGAACCTTTTCAGATTGTGACTCAGCTTTGCTAGAGTCCCCAATTAGAGGTGTCCAGGGTTTTTAAGCACACTCTTTTTGCTTTGGATCACAACTTTAACCGCTCAGTCTCAAGTTTTCACTTGACACCTTCATGATGCATGGAAACTTGTCTCTTAACAAATTTCCCAATGGCAAGTGTACCGAATTGTCGTCAAGTAAAAACTCACTATAGAGTGAGGTCGAATCCCACATAGATTGATTGATCAAGCAACTTTAATTAGAGGAATGTTCTAGTTGAGCGAACCAGAATTTGATTTGAGATTTGCAGAGAATTTAAATTACGAAAAAGTAAATAGCAGAAAAAGTAAATGCTAGAAATAAAGAGCTGAATGTAAATGGCGGAAGGTAAATAGGAGAATCTTAAATGGGAATGGGAGAAATGCTCATAAAAGTAAATGGAAAAAATTAAAGAGAATGGGTAAGATCAGAAATGGGGAGTTCATTGGGCTTAGGAGATGTTGCATTCTCCAGATCAAATTCATTTTCATCTCTTCCTCAATCAATGCATTCATTGATCTCCTTGGCAATCTTAAGTGATCGAATTCCAATTCCTTGGTAATCCAGTCTTTCAAATCTTGATCAATAGCCAATTCCTTGGTCAATTGCTCATGAGAAGAGATAAAGTATGGTCACTGATTATACCACATGCATTCCCAAATCAAGTGTTGGTAGGATTATAGTCACATATCCATCCAAACCCAATTTGGTCCAGCATGAGAAAGCATTTCTAGCATGATCTCTTCATTCCTCTTCCAAGGCTCCGAAGAGATCCAAGTATGAATAGTTTCTTTTCCAAGATAACTACCCAATTGGATGAAGATTGAAAGCTTTCTAGTAAAATCAAGAGAAAAGATAGAAGAAGAAGAATGAAAACTAATATTGATCCATCAAATTGCAGCAGAGCTCCCTAACCCAATGAAATGGGTTTAGTTGTTCATAGCTCTGGAAAATGAAAACAAAAATGGAGAATACATCATGAAAGTAAAACTAAAAGTTGCAGAGAAAGTAAAATACAGAGAGTAGTTCTATGCCCAAGGCTCCTAAAGTTTCCAACCCCCAATCAATTCAAAGCTACTCCTATATATACTATTCTTCTAATCTTCTAGTTGGCTCTTCAAATCTTGGGTGTGGGCCTCTGAATCTTGAGTTTGAAGCAGTTATCCTCTTTATTGGGCTTAGCTTTGCTTGCAGAGAGAAAATGTAAAGTAGGCAGGTGATGACAAGTCATCTTAGCCTAGTTTCACTAGTCTTTTTCTTTTGTTTTCACTTGAATTATGCACTTTCTTGAGGCTTAAGCAAGCCAATTTAGGTAGATTTTCATGCTTCCTTTGATTGAATCAACCATAGATAAATTAATGCAATTTCATGAGGTTTGATGCCATAATTGGTGCATATTAGGATAGAATGATCATCTCATGATTTCAAGCATAGCTTTGATTTGTTTGGTTGATTTATGATAGGTGAAGAAAGCTTGGAAAAGGATTGAAGTGAGAAGGAATGGCTAGAAGCTAAGAGAAGACAATGAATCAAGTGAAATTGAACCAGGAATAAATGAAGTTGGAGTTGAAGTTAGCCCTCAAACGTTGGCACAAACTTTTGGACTTGAAGTTAGCCTCAACGTTAGCCCCCTAACATGGAGGCTAACGTTGGAAGCTAAAAATTCCTCCCAGGGTGCACCAAGTTAGCGCCAACGTTAGCCCCCTAACTTGGAGGCTAACGTTGGCATGAGAAATTCTCCCCAGGGTATGCCAACGTTTGCGCCAACGTTAGCCCCCTAACTTGGAGGCTAACGTTGGCATTTGAATTGTTCTCCAGGGTGTGCAACGTTTGCGCCAACGTTAGCCCCCTAACTTGGAGGCTAACGTTGGCGCCACTCCAACACAAAGCAAGGCCAACGTTAGGGTCAAAGTTAGCCCCCTAACGTTGGCACCAACGTGAATGGCAGGAGGAGATGTTTGCTGCTAGAAAAAGTTGGCCTCAAAGTTAGCCCCCTAACTTTGAGGCTAACTTTAAACCCAACTTTGCAAAACTCACATCCGGTTTAATTGGTTCACTTGGGTTTCTCTCCAAGCTTCAAGAGCAATCAACCAAGGCCTCTTTCAACCCAATTCCATCAAGAGTAAAGGCCCAATTCAAGGCTTGAAGATCAATTGAAGAAAGTGTATAAATAGGCTTAGATTCAATTTATTCAGAGAGTTCCCTTTTTAGAATTTTTCATAGAGCTTTCCTTTTATTTTTCATTTACAGAGAGTGATCTTTAGTTTCTTAGTTTGGGGAAGGAGAATTCCATTCTCTTCCTCTTAGTTTTAATTGCTTTCAATTTGAATTACACTTGTCTTGGATCTTGGGTAGGAGAATTGAAGGAATTCTGTTTCAATCTCACCTTGGATCTTGTTTACTTTCACTGCAAATTGAATTTCCATTTCTGCTACTTGCTTTCTCATTTAATTCCCTGCAATTTACAATTCCTTTTCGATTGTTCTTGTTGGATCTAGGAAGGCATTGAGATCTAGACTCAGTTTTCTAGTCTCTGGGACCTGAGATCTAAATTTACCATTTCAATTTTCTGTTTCTTACTTTAATTGTTCATTTACTTGTCCGTTTGAATTTAATTCAATTCCAATTCCCATTTACTCTTCTGTTTGATGCAATTTACTTTTTCTTTGTTCAATTCCTGCAAATCCAAGTCCCAATCCCCTTTACATTTCAAGCCATTTATAATTTCTTGTCATTTAAGATTCTTGCAATTTACATTTCTTGCAATCTAAGTTTCTGCCATTTAATTTCTTGTTCTTTAAGATTCGGCACTTTAATTATTGTTCTCTTTACTTTCAATGCAAATTTAACTTCTGCAACTCAATCAACCAAATCTTGATTCGCTTGACTAATTCAACCACTAAACTAAAATTGCTCAATCCTTCAATCCCTGTGGGATCGACCTCACTCCCGTGAGTTTTTATTACTTGATGTGACCCGGTGCACTTGCCGGTTAGATTGGTGTTGTTTTTGGGAGAGATTCAATTCCTCAACCAAAATAATTCCCATCAAGTTTTTGGCGCCGTTGCCGGGGATTGATTAGATTGACAATGATTAAGTGAGGTGGTTATTTAGATCAAGCACTTTTTCTTAATTTTTGATTAACCCACTAACTGTTTGACTTTTTGCTTAAACTAACTAAACCTTCAATTTAGCAGTAGATTGAAGTATCATTGGTGTGTACATTTCTTATGATATGCTTGTATGTCAGGTACACGAAGAACCACACTAAACCTTCATGAACAAGATGAGAGGACCCTCAGGAGGTTAAGGAGAGCTGAAAGAGGGAAAAATATTGTTGGAGAAGAGGAATCAGAAGAAGAATTTCATGAGATGGAGGAACATTCAACTAATCCACCAGGAGGAGCAGAGAACAACAATGGCAATCCACCTCAGAGGAGAGTTTTGGCTTCCTATACCTTTGCCAATCCTAGACATTGTGGAAGCAGCATCTTGGCTCCAAATGTCAATGCAAACAATTTTGAACTTAAGCCACAACTCATCACTTTGGTTCAGAATAATTGCTCTTTTGGTGGAGGATCACTTGAAGACCCACATCAACACTTATCCACCTTCCTGAGGATATGCAACACTGTCAAAACTAATGGAGTACCTCCTGACAGCTACAAATTGATGCTATTCCCATTCTCTCTCAGGGATAAGGCTACTCAATGGTTGGAATCATTTCCAAGAGACAGCATCAACAATTGGGATGACTTGGTAACCAAATTCCTTGCCAAGTTTTATCCACCACAGAGAGTTATAAGGTTGAAGGCCGAGGTACAAACATTCACACAAATGGAAAATGAGCCCATCTATGAGGCATGGGAGAGGTACAAGGCTCTAGTCAGAAAGTGCCCTTCCAACATGTTCAATGAATGGGAGAAGCTGCAAAACTTCTATGAAGGCTTAACACTGAAGTCTCAGGAATCCTTGGATCACTCAGCTGGAGGTTCCTTGCAACTCATGAAAACTGCAGAGGAGGCTCAAGAACTTATTGATATGGTGGCCAACAACCAATACTTCTTTACTCATCAAAGAAGTCGCCAACCATCACAGAGAAGAGGAGTAATGGAGCTAGAAGGAGTAGATTCAATCCTGGCTCAAAACAAATTAATGCAGCAGCAAATTCAACAACAATTTGAGCAAATGACCAAGAGGATTGACAACCTTCAAGTTGCAGCAGTCAACACTAGCCAACCATCAGGCACATGGGGACAAAATGAAGAAGTTCAAGAAGAGCAACAGTAAGAACAAGTTCAGTACATGCACTCTAATCCAAATGAAGTCTATGGTGATACATACAACCCCTCATGGAAGAATCACCCCAACCTCAGATGGGGAGATACTCACAACCAAAACCAACAACCATGGCAGAGAAACACAAACCAAAACAACCCAAGACACAATCAAAATTTCAACCAGCAGCAAACCAACCAAAATACCTATAGAAAACCTCAAAACAATTACCCCAACCTCAACCAATACCAATCCACTAATCAAAATTCCTATCATCCACCAACCACAGCTCATAACCCACCACAAGCACCACCTGAACCCCACAGAATCACCAACTTGGAAACCATGATAGAAAAAATGATGAAACTCCAAGAAATGACCAACAAAAACCATGAGGCCTCCATAAAGAACCTAGAAAGGCAGATCGGGCAAATCTCTAAGCAAATGTCTGTTGAGAGACCTTCAAGCTCACTGCCTAGTGACACAATCCCAAATCCCAAGGAGGAATGCAAGGCAATCCAATTGAGAAGTGGGAGAATATTGATGAGCAACAATGAAACTACAAAGAAACAAAAAGAGAGCATCAAAGAACCAACAGAGGATGAGAAGCAAACAAAAGCAGATCAAGCTAAGGAGCAAGTTGTGGTGCCAACCAAAAGCAATGAGAAACTCAAAGAACAGGAGAACCAGCCACATAGCTCAAAGGAAAAGACTCAAGGACAGCAGCAAATCGAAAAGAGCATCACACCTCCATTGCCATATCCTCAAAGATTCAACAAAGAGGTTAAGGATCAACATTTTCACAAATTCCTTGAGACCTTCAAGAAGCTGGAAATCAATATCCCTCTAGCTGAAGCACTTGAGCAAATGCCTTTGTATGCCAAGTTCTTGAAGGACCTTATCAATAAGAAGAGAAGTTGGCTTGAGAAGGAAACCATATTACTAACCGAAGAATGCAGTGCTGTGATTCAGCGGGGTATTCCCCCAAAACTCAAGGATCCGGGGGGCTTTGTAGTGTCATGCACCATTGGAAAAATAATTCTCAACAAAGCCCTCTGTGACCTTGGTGCCAGCATCAATTTAATGCCTCTCTCAATGATGAGAAGACTTGATATAGAAGAACTTAAACCCACCAGGATGTCTTTAGTTATGGCTGACAGATCCATTAAGACACCCAATGGAATTGTGGAAAATCTGTTGGTAAAGATTGGGGAATTTATCTTCCCAGCAGATTTTGTGGTTTTGGATACTGAAAAAGAAGGAAGTGACTCAATCATTTTGGGGAGGCCATTTTTATACACAGCAAGAGCCATCATCGATGTAGAAAAAGGAGAAATGGTCTTCAGGGTCCATGATGAACAAATGATCATAAATGTTTTCAAGTCAATGCAAAATAGCCCTGAGCAAGAGGATTATGTAAAAGTGGATATGATAGAGAGTTTGGTGGAAGAAATGCTGGAAGAAAGTTCTCAAGAACAAGAAGGAGATCAAAGTGCAATAGAAGAACAAGTAGCCGAGATCGTCATAAGCAAAGAGGTGAAACCCGGCAAGAAAGAAGAGGTGCAAAAGCAAGAACTGAAGCCATTACCCTCTCATCTCAAATATGCATTTCTTGGCACTTCAGAAAGCCTCCCAGTGATCATCAACTCGTCTTTGACAAAGAAAGAAGAAGGAGAGCTTCTTGATGTTCTCAGAACTCACAAGGATGCCTTAGGATGGACCATTGATGACCTAAAAGGCATCAGCCCCACAGTATGCATGCATAAGATTCTTTTGGAGGACAATTCCAAAGCAGTGATTCAACCTCAGAGAAGACTCAACCCTGCAATGAAGGAGGTCGTCCAGAAGGAAGTGATGAAATTATGGAATGCAGGAATCATATACCCTATTTCCGATAGCTCGTGGATAAGCCCAGTCCAAATGGTACCAAAGAAAGGAGGGATGACAGTCATTATTAATGAGAAAAGTGAACTCATTCCGACTAGAACTGTGACAGGGTGGAGGATGTGTATTGACTATAGAAGGCTGAATGATGCCACACGCAAAGATCATTTCCCACTTCCATTCATTGATCAAATGCTCAAAAGGTTGGCTGGCCATGCTTATTATTGTTTCTTGGATGGATATTCTGGGTATAATCAGATAGTGGTGGACCCAAAGGACCAAGAAAAGACTTCATTCACATGCCCAGTTGGAGTTTTTGCTTATAGAAGAATGCCATTCGGATTGTGCAATGCCCCAGCTACTTTTCAAAGGTGTATGCTTTCCATTTTCTCAGATATGGTTGAAAAATTCTTAGAGGTTTTTATGGATGACTTCTCTGTCTTTGGTGATAGTTTCAATACTTGCTTAAACCATCTAACTCTTGTCTTGAAACGATGCCAAGAAACTAATTTGGTTTTAAACTGGGAGAAGTGCCATTTTATGGTACCCGAGGGGATTGTTCTTGGTCATAAAGTTTCAAGAAAAGGGATAGAGGTTGATAAGGCAAAGGTTGAGATAATAGAAAAACTCCCTCCACCAACTAATGTGAAATCTGTTAGAAGTTTCTTGGGGCATGCAGGATTTTATAGAAGGTTTATCAAAGATTTTTCTAAAATAGCCAAACCTTTGAGCAACCTTTTGATGATTGATCAACCTTTTGTTTTTGATAAAGAGTGCCAGCATGCTTTTGAAACTTTAAAACAGAAACTCACAACAGCACCAATTATCACACCTCCGGATTGGAATTTGCCATTTGAACTCATGTGTGATGCAAGTGAGATTGCCATTGGTGCTGTACTTGGACAGAAGAAGGGAAACTTGCATCATGTCATATATTATGCAAGTAAAGTATTGAATGAAGCTCAAAAAAATTACACTACAACAGAGAAGGAATTGTTGGCTGTAGTCTATGCATTTGATAAGTTTAGATCATACTTGATAGGATCTAAAGTTGTGGTTTATACTGATCATGCTGCTCTCAAGTATTTGATGACAAAACAGGATGCCAAACCAAGACTCATCAGGTGGATTCTACTCTTACAAGAATTTGACATTGAGGTAAGGGACAGGAAAGGTACCGAAAATCTAGTTGCTGATCATTTGTCAAGGCTGCCACGAGAAACAATCCAAAAGGCTTCATTACCTGTGAATGAAAGCTTCCCAGATGAACATCTTATGCTGATCCAACAAACACCATGGTTTGCCGATATAGCTAACTACAAAGTGGGAAGGAAGATACCTCAAGAATTCACTAAGCAACAAGTGAAGAAGCTGATCAATGAAGCAAGGAAGTTCTTGTGGGATGAACCTTATTTGTTCAAAAGATGTTCTGATGGAATAATTAGAAGATGTGTCCCTGAGAGTGAAATGCAAGATATATTGTGGCATTGCCATGGCTCTACATACGGCGGACACTTTGGTCCAGAAAGAACAGCAGCAAAGATACTACAAAGTGGGTTCTATTGGCCAACCATCTTCAAAGATGCCAGGGAGTTTGTCCACCAATGTAATGAATGCCAAAGAGCAGGAGGATACACAAAAAGGAATGAGATGCCACAGAACTTCATTTTGGAAGTAGAATTGTTTGATCTATGGGGCATTGATTTCATGGGACCCTTTCCCCCCTCTTATTCATTCAAATATATCTTGGTAGCAGTGGAATATGTTTCAAAATGGGTGGAAGCCATAGCCACAACTACCTGTGATGCACAAATTGTTCTTCAATTCCTAAAGAAGCACATCTTTACTAGATTTGGAGTACCCAAGAGTCTCATCAGTGATGGAGGTGGTCATTTTTGCAATAGACAAATGGAGAAACTTCTCCACAAATATGGAGTTATTCATAAAGTAGCCACACCATATCATCCTCAAACTAATGGACAGGCAGAATTAGCAAATAGGGAACTGAAGAAGATCCTAGAAAAGACAGTTGGTAGCACAAGAAAGGATTGGGCTAGGAAGTTGGAAGATGCACTTTGGGCATACCGAACAGCCTTCAAAACTCCCATTGGGAAATCCCCATTTCAATTGCTATATGGCAAATCTTGTCATCTCCCTGTAGAGCTTGAGCACAAAGCCTTTTGGGCCACCAAACTTCTAAATCTGGATTCTGAAGCAGCAGGAGAAAAAAGATTGTTGCAGCTGAATGAGCTAGATGAGTTTAGGCTAGAAGCCTATGAAAGTGCCAAGATATACAAGGAAAAAGCTAAAAGATGGCATGACAGGAAGATTTTGAAGAAAGAGTTCAAACCTGGACAACAAGTTCTCTTGTATAACTCACGGCTCAAGATATTCCCTGGCAAGCTTAAGTCTAAGTGGACAGGTCCATACTTGGTGACTAAGGTGTTTCCTTATGGGAGTATTGAATTGCTAGATGAAGCAACAAAGAATCGGTTTACAGCAAATGGCCATAGAGCTAAGCTGTACCTAGGGGGGCAATGGAACAAAGAAACAGAGGTCCAGAGCCTAAACCCTCCTTGAAGCAAAAACAGAAGAGGTCAAGCTAATGACAATAAAAGAGCGCTTGTTGGGAGGCAACCCAACCTGAGGTAGTTATCTTTTTCGTAGCATTTTCAATAAAAAGGTTGAATAATTGGCATGTATCGCAAGGAGCTAAGTTTGGTGTTCCACACCAAAACAAATTAAGAGAGAATGAAGCATTCTAAGTTTGGTGTTCCACCAAAATCTCACTTAAAAACACATTCTTACTTCCTGCACAAAGCTAGCTCTAAGCAATCAGACAAATCATTCAACCATTTAATTGCTTTCTAGTTTTAGTTTTATAAACCTTAGCAAGGACACAAGATTTTACATATAGTTAATCTGTTGCATCAAAGGAAGTGGCAAGGAATTAAGTTTGGTGTTCCCACACCAAATTAAATCCAAAAGCCACATTCAATTCATGCATACTAACCAATCACCTAAGGGCTTGAGAAGCAAGCAACTTTTGAGATTTGTGCAGGAAACTAACCACCATTTAAAGACATTATGCATCATAACTCAAAAGGGGCACAACAGAAGGAAGGACAAAAGAACTGCAAACCAATAGGTTGTATCTATACTTAACTCTTGCTGTTGAAAAATGCTTTGACTTGTGTCTTGCTAAAGTGTTCATTGAGTTCAGACAGAGTCAAATTTATCTTAAAATAAGTAAGCTAGTTTAAGTTGTGCTTGTGTGTTTACTTTCACTTGACTAAGAGCATGTTCTGTCCCCTGCATCTTTAATTCAATAAAAGAAGTGTTTGATTGAGAAATGAGATAGTTCTCTGTTAGAAAGAAGTAGAATAATAGTAAGTGGTGGTATGTGTGTGATTGTATAAAAACTCACTTTTAGTGAATAAAGGGCTAGGATATCTTTTTCTAAGAATAGAGTGATCTACTGTCTATGAATCTCAATAAGAAAATCCTTGGTTCAAAAGAAAAATAAAAAGAAAGAAGGAAAAAAAAGATAGCCAAAAGATGGCAGAATCAAAGAAAACAAAAAAAAAGGAAACAAAGCTGGACACCAATAGCTTGAACCTTAAAAATATATGCCTATGGTGTCTATGTATTAGGATCTGCTTGGACTACTAAGCTCTTTGGAGTGCTTCAACACTCGGTGACTTGGATTAACTAATCCGGGATCATCAGCTGAAAATCCACTATCAAGAGCAACCTAACTACAAGGCATTTAGTAACCAAAAAGGTGCTGGGCATCAATGTTTAAAGGGAAAGGTGAGCCAAGTGTCCATGGTGAATAATGTGTCAAGTATAAAGAAAAGAAAATGAACTTGCTACACATGACACTCAAATAAAGCTTTGAACAAAGTAATAGCCAAGGATAAAGGAATAATGAGAGGTCATAGCAGTATGATACTTGAAGCTTGAAGGAGACTTTCTAAAGCCTAAGAATCAATAAGAAGTGAGTATGTGCATATCAACATAAAATCCCATGAACTATCAATAACATTCTGCTAGCATGAACATCTTTTTCCAATTCATTCTTTCTTCCTAATAATTTATTTCTTGCTTGGGGACAAGCAAGCTTTAAGTTTGGTGTTGTGATGACAAGTCATCTTAGCCTAGTTTCACTAGTCTTTTTCTTTTGTTTTCACTTGAATTATGCACTTTCTTGAGGCTTAAGCAAGCCAATTTAGGTAGATTTTCATGCTTCCTTTGATTGAATCAACCATAGATAAATTAATGCAATTTCATGAGGTTTGATGCCATAATTGGTGCATATTAGGATAGAATGATCATCTCATGATTTCAAGCATAGCTTTGATTTGTTTGGTTGATTTATGATAGGTGAAGAAAGCTTGGAAAAGGATTGAAGTGAGAAGGAATGGCTAGAAGCTAAGAGAAGACAATGAATCAAGTGAAATTGAACCAGGAATAAATGAAGTTGGAGTTGAAGTTAGCCCTCAAACGTTGGCAGAAACTTTTGGACTTGAAGTTAGCCTCAACGTTAGCCCCCTAACTTGGAGGCTAACGTTGGAAGCTAAAAATTCCTCCCAGGGTGCACCAAGTTAGCGCCAACGTTAGCCCCCTAACTTGGAGGCTAACGTTGGCATGAGAAATTCTCCCCAGGGTGTGCCAACGTTTGCGCCAACGTTAGCCCCCTAACTTGGAGGCTAACGTTGGCATTTGAATTGTTCTCCAGGGTGTGCAACGTTTGCGCCAACGTTAGCCCCCTAACTTGGAGGCTAACGTTGGCGCCACTCCAACACAAAGCAAGGCCAACGTTAGGGTCAAAGTTAGCCCCCTAACGTTGGCACCAACGTGAATGGCAGGAGGAGATGTTTGCTGCTAGAAAAAGTTGGCCTCAAAGTTAGCCCCCTAACTTTGAGGCTAACTTTAAACCCAACTTTGCAAAACTCACATCCGGTTCAATTGGTTCACTTGGGTTTCTCTCCAAGCTTCAAGAGCAATCAACCAAGGCCTCTTTCAACCCAATTCCATCAAGAGTAAAGGCCCAATTCAAGGCTTGAAGATCAATTGAAGAAAGTGTATAAATAGGCTTAGATTCAATTTATTCAGAGAGTTCCCTTTTTAGAATTTTTCATAGAGCTTTCCTTTTATTTTTCATTTACAGAGAGTGATCTTTAGTTTCTTAGTTTGGGGAAGGAGAATTCCATTCTCTTCCTCTTAGTTTTAATTGCTTTCAATTTGAATTACACTTGTCTTGGATCTTGGGTAGGAGAATTGAAGGAATTCTGTTTCAATCTCACCTTGGATCTTGTTTACTTTCACTGCAAATTGAATTTCCATTTCTGCTACTTGCTTTCTCATTTAATTCCCTGCAATTTACAATTCCTTTTCGATTGTTCTTGTTGGATCTAGGAAGGCATTGAGATCTAGACTCAGTTTTCTAGTCTCTGGGACCTGAGATCTAAATTTACCATTTCAATTTTCTGTTTCTTACTTTAATTGTTCATTTACTTGTCCGTTTGAATTTAATTCAATTCCAATTCCCATTTACTCTTCTGTTTGATGCAATTTACTTTTTCTTTATTCAATTCCTGCAAATCCAAGTCCCAATCCCCTTTACATTTCAAGCCATTTACAATTTCTTGTCATTTAAGATTCTTGCAATTTACATTTCTTGCAATCTAAGTTTCTGCCATTTAATTTCTTGTTCTTTAAGATTCGGCACTTTAATTATTGTTCTCTTTACTTTCAATGCAAATTTAACTTCTGCAACTCAATCAACCAAATCTTGATTCGCTTGACTAATTCAACCACTAAACTAAAATTGCTCAATCCTTCAATCCCTGTGGGATCGACCTCACTCCCGTGAGTTTTTATTACTTGATGCGACCCGGTGCACTTGCCGGTTAGATTGGTGTTGTTTTTGGGAGAGATTCAATTCCTCAACCAAAATAATTCCCATCAGCAGGGACTTTGCCTCAGGGCGTTAGTGGTGTCAACATTAAGTGAAAGTGTGGGTTCGAGAACGTTAGTGACAATCACCTTTTTCACTAACGTTCCTAACCGAAATATGATCACGTTGACTTCAACATTAGTGGCACTAACGTGACCACTAACGTTGCCTCTTGGTCCTTCGCATACGTTATTGGGACTCACCTTTCCCAATAACGTGGTGAGTCACCCCTTCTCCTTACGTTAGAAGCCACGTTAACCTAGTTAACGTGGCTTCTAACGTAGCAATGCCAATTCTTCGAGAACGTTAGTGACACTTACCTTTGTCACTAACGTTCCAATGTGCCCCTACTTCCCACGTTAGAGTCCACGTTAACTAAGTTAACGTGGCTTCTAACGTAGTCATGCTAGCCATCTCCAACGTTAGTGACAAAGGTGAGTGTCACTAACGTTGGCTCATCATCTCTTTATCCACGTTAGCTTCCACGTTAACAAAGTTAACGTGGAAGTTAACGTTGCTCATGGTGGCTCTTGGTGGTTCACCCCAACGTTAGTAACAAAGGTAAGTGTCACTAACGTTGGTGACCAATTGCTCTCTCCATGTTAGCTTCCACGTTAACTAAGTTAACGTGGGAGTTAACGTGGCTCATGGAGGCTTGGCCAATGTTAGTGACAAAGGTGAATGTCACTAACATTGGCTACTCTTTTGCTTCTTAACGTTAGAGTCCACGTTAACTAAGTTAACGTAGCAACTAACGTGGCCAATTATGAGCTTGGTCCAATGTTAGTGACAAAGGAGAGTGTCACTAACGTTGGCCTTATTGTCTTCTTCCACTTTAGATTTCACGTTAACTTAGTTAACGTGACTCTTAACGTGGGCTGTGATGGCTTCGATGGTGTTATTAGCGATTACCTTTCTCACTAACTTTGCAAGCTAGCTCCCATTCCACATTAGAGGTCACGTTAGTTGAACTAACGTGAATGCTAACGTGGTTCTTCTTTGCTTCCTTTGTCCTGAAATCAAGCAGCAAAGTGCATCAAAGTTCTAATCCAAGTCATGAGACATGCATCATTCAATTTGTCATACAATTCATGCAAAATTCTCATGAAATCATGTAAAGTGTACAATGTATACTTGAATCAAGATGTAAGTGAATATCCACCCAAAACTAGCTTATTTCTTAAGAAAATGCATGAAACTACCCTAAAAATAGTAAAGAAAGGTCAGTGAAACTGGCTAAAATGCCCTGGCATCACAACACCAAACTTAAAGCTTGCTTATCCCTAAGCAAGTACTGGAACAAGAGAATGATGAATGGAATTCCAAGAGACATAAGTCATTCTTTTGGAAGTCATGTCCCTGGTTTTATGGTGGTTTCATGCATAGCAACTTAGGTTCATTCCTTCACTGGCTTCCAGACCTTTATCATGTCCTAGAATACTTACTTGATTGCATCCCATGAGGCTTTTATTCATTGATCCTTTTGTTGTCATTTCAGGGCTTATTTGTGTTCTTAGGCTAAGTGCTCTGTAAGGGGGCAACTCTTTAGAATAAGCTTTTAGCCAACACTCCCGAACCAGTTGGTTCAAGGTGCTAGGTGTTGAAACACCCCTAAGGACTTACTTCCTCAAGTCTCTCCCCCATAAATACACACCACAGGCACATGGTTTGTTTATTTTCTTTCCTTGAGGTCTTGGTGTCCAGCACCTCTTTGGGCTACTAAGTGTTCTGTAGTAGAGATTGCTCTTGATAGTGGACTTTCAGCTGATAATCTTGGGTTAGTTAACCCAAGTTACCAGGTGATAAAGCACCCCTGAGAGCTTAGTAATCCAAGCAGATCCTTGGTACAAGAACACCACAGACACATTCATCAAGAATCAAACCCTTGGTGCCTAGCCTCTTTTCTTGCTATTTTTCTTTTATTCTTCAACTTTGATTGTTCTTTCCCTTTTTCTTATTAGGATCTTGTTATTTAGTTAGTCTCATGGGGTGTGTTCAAAGCATAGGATTCAGGACAGATAGTTATCTTCCCACCTTGTTGGTGAACCAACTTAGCTAACTTATGATTACACCACAAACTTAGGAACTTACCCTATAGTATGAACTCCACTCTGGTCCTTTATAAAACACTCATTCTCTTTTCATTTGATTAAAAAGGACAAGCATACAATTAAGTAAGGAAAAGATGCAGTGACATTCAGACTAGCAAACATAGACCTAATCAACGAAAAGTTTAAGAGACAGATTTAAAAAAAAAAAGATTCAAACTATCATGGAAGCATGTTCTATTTCATACAAGATCTTCCTTATTTAAAGCATAGAAAAAGATGGACTAAAGAAGGAACTCCACCACCTTTTACTCATGTGGATGCCCATGCTCCCCTCCTTGTTTGTCTTCTTTTTGTCCTCTTGCATTTCCTCGTATCCGTGCCAATCTTGCTTGCTTCCAATCCTCAAGTGCCTTCCTCACTGATTCATGACTCTCTACCACCCTTTGTCTTTCTTCTCGTGCTAATTCATCCTTCACTTCTTCATACCTTGCGATTCCCGGATGCAATATAGGCAGCTGTCCTACTAAGTATCCGAGCCTGGCTTGAGTGGTTATACAATGCCCAGTCTCGCTCATGTAAACTCCTTCTGCAAATGCTCTTTACTCGTCCAATAGTTCTGCTTGTTCTATTTGTTTTTGATGCATCTCTTGTATGTGTGCACCTTGATGTTCTTGGATGTTGATTAGATTCTGGATGGATTCTTGTTGTTCATTTTGCCTTTGTTCTATCCTATGGAAGGTTTCACTCCATTGTTGTCCTTGACTCAGTTGCTGCTCCATAGTTTACTTTTGCCACTCCCCTTGTTGAGTCATCCATCTTGAGAGTGATTCCTCTTGTTGCCCCATCATCTGCAGTTGAAGCTCTTTCTGTGCTCCTTGGCTTTCCAAATATTGTCTAGATAGGCCATCAATGGCTTCCTGTAGTTGGTGCATATCCAAAATGGCTGGTGCTTGCCCCTCTAAGAGTTGTCCTTCTACTACTTGAGGGACTGGCCTCTTCCTTTGCTTCCGTTGAGGCAGGGGAGATGTGGCAGCATGCATCCGTCAAACGGTTATTGGAATGCCTTTTTTTATCCACACGGGGTCCTCATCTTCAAACACCACCCCAGCTTTGTTGCATAGTCGGTAAATAGTGCTGGGGTAACCCAACTTTCCTCTTGAGTCGCTTTTCTCTGCCATTTTTCTAATGCCTGCGGCTATAAGTTCATGAACCTTTATCTCTCCTCCCTTGAGTATACAGTGCACCATTGTGGCTCTCTTGAGATTCACCTCCGAATTGTTCCCTGCTGGGAGGATGGATCTCCTTACTATTTCGAACCACCCTTTTGCTTCTGGAGTGAGGTCTCCTCTCTTGATGAACCTTGGTCTCCTATCCGCATATCTTTCCCAGTCAGCGCCTGGTACATAAATATCTTGCACAATCTGGTCATAATTGGGGCTGTTGTCCATTCTTGAATGATAACTCTCCTCTTCGAACGGTATGGACCGTAGCTTTAATGCCCTCATGACACTCATGGGACTGAAATCCACAGTCTTTCCCCTTACAAAGCTTGTATAGGACTCATCTGCCTTATCATATCGGACCGCATTTTCATAGAATTCTCTTATAAGATTTGCATTTACCTTAACAACCGGATCAGTGAGGAGCTCCCATCTTCTCTTTTCTACCGTCTTTGTGATCTCTGGGCACTCAGTTTTTCTGATTTGAAATCCAAGTTCATAAATTATTTCCTTATCAACCATCCACCCGTACTGCAACGCATGGTGAAAGCTTCTAAATTTCTTTTCATCATACAGGCATTGCTCCATAGGTTCCTTTCCCTTTCTTCTTTTAGAGCTTGGAGATGCCATTATTGGGAGTTAATGTGTGATGGTGGTGAAGTTTGAGGACAGATAATGACTATTGGCGAGGTTGAAATAGAGTGGGAGAGGGTATTTTTGATGCTGAGTTCTGAGAAGGAGAAGCACAAAAGAGGGGAATTTGAATTGTGAAAGGGGTATGGAGGGAGAACTACTTATATAGGGAAGTGGTGGGCAAATGAAGGGTTTGGATAGATGTTGTGAGTGTGAGATGGACGGATGGGGTTTAGCATGGAGAAATGACAAAGATCATCAACTTTATGAGGGAGTTTGTTCGGTCTTCAATGGTCCCATCCTTTTCAATGTTGCATGGCAACATTTTCCAATGCATCCCCCCTTGAGGCATGTGTGTAGTTGATGAGCGGATAATTTGTACGCTTTTTGGCATTGTTTTTAGTATGTTTTTAGTAGTTTTAGTTAGTTTTTAGTATACTTCTTATTAGTTTTTAGTTAAAATTCACTTTTCTGGACTTTACTATGAGTTTGTGTGTTTTTCTGTGATTTCAGGTATTTTCTGGCTGAAATTGAGGGACCTGAGCAAAAATCTGATTCAGAGACTGAAAAGGACTGCAGATGCTGTTGGATTCTGACCTCCCTGCACTCGAAGTGGATTTTCTGGAGCTACAGAAGCCCAATTGGCACACTCTCAACGGCGTTGGAAAGTAGACATCCTGAGCTTTCCAGCAATATATGATAGTCCATACTTTGCCCAAGATTTGATGGCCCAAACCGGCTTTCAAAGTCACCTTCAGAATTCCCAGCGTTAAACGCTGGAACTGGCACCAAAGTGGGAGTTAAACGCCCAAACTGGCACAAAAGCTGGCGTCTAACTCCAAGAGAAGTCTCTACACGAAAATGCTTCATTGCTCAGCCCAAGCACACACCAAGTGGGCCCAGAAGTGGATTTTTATGTCATTTACTCATCTCTGTACACCCTAGGCTACTAGTTCTCTATATATAGGACCTTTTACTATTGTATTTAGAATCTTCTGATCTTGGGAATCGTTTGATCTTTAGATCTTTTGATCATTGGGAGGCTGGCCATTCGGCCATGCCTAGACCTTGTTCTTATGTATTTTCAACGGTGGAGTTTCTACACACCATAGATTAAGGTGTGGAGCTCTGCTGTACCTTGAGTATTAATGCAATTACTATTGTTCTTCTATTCAATTCCGCTTGTTCTTATTCCAAGATATTCATTCGTACTCAAGAACTTGATGAATGTGATGATTATGTGACGCTCATCATCATTCTCACTTATGAACAAGTGACTGACAACCACTTCTGTTCTACAAGCAAACAAGGCTCTAATGTTTATCTCTTGGATTCCTGATACACGACGCATGGTTGATCGCCTGACAACCGAGCGCTCGCCTGACAAACGAGCCAGCCATTCCGTGAGATCAGAGTCTTCGTGGTATAGGCAAGAACTAATGGCGGCATTCAAGAGAATCCGGAAGGTCTAACCTTGTCTGTGGTATTCTGAGTAGGATTCAATGATTGAATGACTGTGACGTGCTTCAAACTCCTGAGGGCGGGGCGTTAGTGACAGACGCAAAAGAATCACTGGATTCTATTCCGGCCTGATTGAGAACCGACAGATGGATAGCCGTGCCGTGACAGGGTGCGTTGAACATTTCCAATGAGAGGATGGGAGGTAGCCACTAACAACGGTGAAACCCTTGCATAAGCTTGCCATGGAAAGGAGTAAGAAGGATTGGATGAAGACAGTAGGAAAGCAGAGAGACGGAAGGGACAAAGCATCTCCATTCGCTTATCTGAAGCTCTCACCAATGATATACATAAGTATCTCTATCTTTATCATTATGTTTCATTCATCATCTATACCCATTTGAGTCTGCCTGACTAAGATTTACAAGGTGACCATAGCTTGCTTCATACCAACAATCTCCGTGGGATCGACCCTTACTCGCGTAAGGTTTATTACTTGGATGACCCAGTGCACTTGCTGGTTAGTTGTGCGAAGTTGTAGTGATCACGATTTCATGCACCAAGTTTTTGGCGCCGTTGCCGGGGATTGTTTTGTGTATGGACAACTGATGGTTCATCTTGTTGCTTAGATTAGGTATTTTTCAGAGTTCTTAAGAATGAATTCTAGTGTTTCAAGGTGATGATCTTATCATCACCAAAGCTGATTGATTCTCATCAATTTAGCTCTTGAATGCAATGTCCTGCTGAAGCTTGGCTAGCTATGTCTAATTCCTTTAGACTAAAGCTTTAGACTAACATTGCATGATTCCTGGAATTCTCATTAAGAATTTTGATACCTTTATTTTCTTTTTCACTTAATTTTCGAAAAATCCAAAAAAATTACAAAATCATAAAAACCAAAAATATTTCTTGTTTAAGTCTAAGTGTCTCATTTTAAGTATGGTGTCAATTGCATGTTTCTGTTCTTCTTGCATTTTTCGAATTTATGCATGTGTCTTCATTAATCTTCAAGTTGTTCTTGATGATTTTCTTGTTTTGATCTTTGAATTCTATTGACTTGAGTATTTCTGTTGTTTGTCATATGCATTCTCATTTTGTTAGTGTCAGTAGTATACAAACTGCTAAGTTTGGTGTCTTGCATGCATTGTTATTTGCATTTTGATTATTCCTCATTATTAAAAATCTAAAAATATTTTTAATTTGTGTCTTTTCAAGTCAATAATACAGAGAATTGAAGATTCAGAACATACAGCAGAGGAATTACACAGAAAAAGCTGGGCGTTCAAAACGCCCAGTGAAGAAGGACAGACTGGCGTTTAAACGCCAGCCAGGGTGCCTGGTTGGGCGTTTAACTCCCAAAAAGGTAGTGCATTGGGCGTTAAACGCCAGAATGTGCACCATTCTGGGCGTTTAACGCCAGGATGGCACACAAGGGAAGATTCTGTTTTTAATGCAAATTTTTTTTCAAGTTTTCAAAGTTTTTCAAAATCAAATCTTTTTCAAATCAAATATTTTCAATCAAATGTTTTCAAAATCAATTTCTTTCCTTTTTCAAAAATACTTGCTATCAATTAATGATTTGATTCAACATTTCAAGTATGTTGCCTTTTCTGTTGAGAAAGGTTTAATGTTTGAATCATATCTTTTCTTGTTAGCCAAGTCATTAATTTTAAAAACAAATCTTTTTAAAATTGTTTTCAAATCATATCTTTTCAATCATATATTTTTAAAAGCACAACTTTTCAATCATATCTTTTTAATCACATCTTTTTCAAAATGATTTTCAATCATATCTTTTTAAATTCTAATTTCAAAATCTTTTTCAAAAATTACTTGATTTCTTTCCCACTCTTGGTTTTCGAAAATCAATTAAAGTTTTTCAAAATGTTTTTAAAATCTTTTTAACTTAATTTTCGAAATTTCTTCCCCTCTTCTCACATCCTTCTATTTATGGAGTACCACTCCTCCTCAATGCACAATTCAAACTCTATCTAACTAAGTTCAAATTCTTCTCCTTCTTCCTTCTATTTTTCTTCTTCTCTGACACCTCAAGGAATCTCTATACTGTGACATAGAGGATTCCACATTTTCTTGTTCTCTTCTCTTTCATATGAGCAGGAACAAAGACAAAAGCATTCTTGTTGAAGCTGACCCTGAACCTGAAAGGACCTTGAAGCGAAAGCTAAGAGAAGCTAAGGCACAACTCTCTGTAGAGGACCTAACCGAATTCTTCAAAGAAGAAGAACACATGGCAGCTGAAAACAACAACAATGCCAACAATGCAAGGAAGGTGCTTGGTGACTTTACTGCACCTACTCCTGACTTCTATGGGAGAAGCATCTCTATCCCTGCCATTGTAGCAAACAACTTTGAGCTTAAGCCTCAATTAGTTTCTCTAATGCAACAGAATTGCAAGTTCCATGGACTTCCATTGGAAGATCCTCATCAGTTTTTAGCTGAATTCTTACAAATCTGTGACACTGTCAAGACTAATGGGGTTGACCCTGAGGTCTACAGACTAATGCTATTCCCTTTTGCTGTAAGAGACAGAGCTAGGACATGGTTGGACTCACAACCTAAAGAAAGCCTGGACTCATGGGAAAAGCTAGTCAATGCCTTCTTGGCAAAGTTCTTTCCACCTCAAAAATTGAGTAAGCTTAGAGTGGAAGTCCAAATCTTCAGACAGAAGGAAGGAGAATCCCTCTATGAAGCTTGGGAAAGATACAAACAATTAATCAGAAAATGTCCTTCAGACATGCTTTCTGAATGGAGCATCATAGGTATTTTCTATGATGGTCTCTCTGAACTATCCAAGATGTCTTTGGATAGCTCTGCTGGAGGATCTCTTCATCTGAAGAAGACGCCTACAGAAGCTCAAGAACTAATTGAAATGGTTGCAAATAACCAATTCATGTACACTTCTGAAAGGAATCCTGTGAACAATGGGACAAATCAGAAGAAAGGAGTTCTTGAGATTGATACTCTGAATGCCATTCTGGCTCAGAACAAGATATTGACTCAGCAAGTCAATATGATTTCTCAAAGTCTGTCTGGAATGCAAAATGCACCAAGCAGTACTAAGGATGCTTCATCTGAAGAAGAAGCCTATGATCCTGAGAACCCTTCAATGGAAGAGGTGACAAATGAGATGAGGGAAGGCTAACCTTGCCAAGGTAGAAGACTTGTCCGCCACCTTATAAAGTTCTTGGGCTATAACCTCATGAACTTCCACTTCTTCTCTTATCATGATGCTATGGATCATGATGGCTCGGTCTAGAGTAACTTCGGACCGGTTACTAGTGGGAATGATTGAGCGTTGAATAAACTCCAACCATCCTCTAGCCACGGGTTTGAGGTCATGCCTTCTCAATTGAACCGGCTTCCCTCTTGAATCTCTTTTTCATTGGGCACCCTCTTCACAAATGTCAGTGAGGACTTGGTCCAACCTTTGATCAAAGTTGACCCTTCTAGTGTAAGGATGTTCATCTCCTTGCATCAGAGGCAAGTTGAATGCCAACCTCACATTTTCCGGACTAAAATCCAAGTATTTCCCCCGAACCATAGTAAGCCAATTCTTTGGATCCGGGTTCACACTTTGATCATGGTTCTTGGTGATCCATGCATTGGCATAGAACTCTTGAACCATTAAGATTCCGACTTGTTGAATGGGGTTGGTAAGAACTTCCCAACCTCTTCTTCGGATCTCATGTCGGATCTCCGGATATTCACTCTTTTTGAGTGAAAAAGGGACCTCGGGGATCACCTTCTTCAAGGCCACAACTTCATAGAAGTGGTCTTGATGCACCCTTGAGATGAATCTCTCCATCTCCCATGACTCGGAGGTGGAAGCTTTTGCCTTCTCTTTCCTCTTTCTAGAGGTTTCTCCGGCCTTGGATGCCATAAATGGTTATGGAAAAACAAAAAGCAATGCTTTTACCACACCAAACTTAAAAGGTTTGCTCGTCCTCGAGCAAAAGAAGAAAGAAGAGAGTAGAAGAAGAAGAAATGAGGAAGAAGGGAATGGCTTTGTGTTCGGCCAAAGAGGGGGAGAAGTGGTGTTTAGGTTGTGTGAAAATGAAGGGGTGAAGAAGGGTTTATATAGGAGAGGGGGGCTCATGGTTCGGTCATGTATGGGTGGGTTTGGGAGGGAAAGTGGTTTGAATTTGAAAGGTGAGGTAGGTGGGGTTTTATGAAGGATGGATGTGAGTGGTGAAGAGAAAGATGGGTTTTGATAGGTGAAGGGTTTTTGGGGAAGAGGTATTGAGGTGATTGGTGAATGGGTGAAGAAGAAGATAGAGAGTGGTGGGTTGGTGGGGATCCTGTGAGGTCCACAGATCCTGAGGTGTCAAGGAAAAGTCATCCCTACACCAAATGGCATGCAAAATCACGTTTTGAGCCAATTCTGGCGTTAAACGCCGGGCTGGTGCCCATTTCTGGCGTTTAACACCAGGTTCTTGCCCTTTCCTGGCGTTTAACGCCAGTCTGGTGCCCCTTTCTGGCGTTAAACGCCCAGAATGGTGCCAGACTGGGCGTTAAACGCCCAACTGCTAGCCTCACTGGCGTTTAAACGCCAGCAAGTTCTCCTCCAGGGTGTGCTGTTTTTCTTCCTGTTTTTCATTATGTTTTTGCTTTTTCAATTGATTTTGTGACTTCTTATGATCATCAACCTACAAAAAACATAAAATAACAAAGAAAAATAGATAAAATATAATCATTGGGTTGCCTCCCAACAAGCGCTTCTTTAATGTCAGTAGCTTGACAGAGGGCTCTCATGGAGCCTCACAGATACTCAGAGCAATGTTGGAACCTCCCAACACCAAACTTAGAGTTTGAATGTGGGGGTTCAACACCAAACTTAGAGTTTGGTTGTGGCCTCCCAACACCAAACTTAGAGTTTGACTGTGGGGGCTCTGTTTGACTCTGATTTGAGAGAAGCTCTTCATGCTTCCTCTCCATGGTGATAGAGGGATATCCTTGAGCCTTAAACACATAGGATTTGTCATTCACTTGAATGATCAGTTCACCTCCATCAACATCAATCACAGCCTTTGCTGTGGCTAGGAAGGGTCTGCCAATGATGATAGATTCATCCATGCACTTCCCAGTCTCTAGGACTATAAAATCAGCAGGGATGTAATGGTCTTCAATCTTCACCAAAACATCCTCTACAAGTCCATAAGCTTGTTTTCTTGAATTGTCTGCCATCTCTAATGAGATTCTTGCAGTTTGCACCTCAAAGATCCCTAGCTTCTCCATTACAGAGAGAGGCATGAGGTTTACACTTGACCCTAAGTCACACAGAGCCTTCTTGAAGGTCATGGTGCCTATGGTACAAGGTATTGAAAACTTTCCAGGATCTTGTCTCTTTTGAGGTAATTTCTGCCTAGACAAGTCATCCAGTTCTTTGGTGAGCAAAGGAGGTTCGTTCTCCCAAGTCTCATTTCCAAATAACTTGTCATTTAGCTTCATGATTGTTCCAAGGTATTTAGCAACTTACTCTTCAGTGACATACTCATCCTCTTCAGAGGAGGAATACTCATCAGAGCTCATGAATGGCAGAAGTAAGTCCAATGGAATCTCTATGGTCTCATTTTGAGCCTCAGATTCCCATGGTTCCTCATTGGGGAACTCAGTGGAGGCTAGTGCACGCCCATTGAGGTCTTCCTCAGTGGCGTTCACTTCCTCTCCTTCCTCTCCAAATTCGGCCATGCTTATGGCCTTGCACTCTCCTTTTGGGTTTTCTTCTGTATTGCTTGGGAGAGTACTAGGAGGGAGTTCAGTAACTTTCTTGCTCAGCTGTCCCACTTGTGCCTCCAAATTCCTAATGGAGGATCTTGTTTCAGTCATGAAACTTTGAGTGGTTTTGATTAGATCAGAGACCATGGTTGCTAAGTCAGAGGGGTTCTGCTTAGAATTCTCTGTCTGTTGCTGAGAAGATGATGGAAAAGGCTTGCCATTGCTAAACCTGTTTCTTCCACCATTATTGTTATTGAAACCTTGTTGAGGTCTCTCTTGATTCTTCCATGAGAAATTTGGGTGATTTCTCCATGAAGAATTATAGGTGTTTCCATAGGGTTCTCCTAGGTAATTCACCTCTTCCATTGAAGGGTTCTCAGGATCATAAGCTTCTTCTTCAGATGAAGCATCCTTAGTACTGCTTGGTGCATTTTGCATTCCAGACAGACTTTGAGAAATCAAATTGACTTGTTGAGTCAATATCTTGTTCTGAGCCAAAATGGCATTCAGAGCATCAATCTCAAGAACTCATTTCTTCTGACTTGTCCCATTGTTCACATGATTTCTTTCAGAAGTGTACATGAATTGGTTATTTGCAACCATTTCAATTAGCTCTTGAGCTTCTGTAGGCGTCTTCTTCAGATGAAGAGATCCTCCAGCAGAGCTATCCAAAGACATCTTGGATAGTTCAGAGAAACCATCATAGAAAATACCTATGATGCTCCATTCAGAAAGCATGTCAGAAGGACACTTTCTGATCAATTGTTTGTATCTTTCCCAAGCTTCATAGAGGGATTCTCCATCCTTCTGTCTGAAGGTTTGGACTTCCACTCTAAGCTTACTCAATTTTTGAGGTGGAAAGAACTTTGCCAAGAAGGCATTGACTAGCTTTTCCCAAGAGTCCAGGCTTTCTTTAGGTTGTGAGTCCAACCATGTCCTAGCTCTGTCTCTTACAGCAAAAGGGAATAGCATAAGTCTGTAGACCTCAGGGTCAACCCCATTAGTCTTGTCAGTGTCACAGATTTGCAAAAATTCAGCTAAGAACTGATGAGGATCTTCCAATGGAAGTCCATGGAACTTGCAATTCTGTTGCATTAGAGAAACTAATTGAGGCTTAAGCTCAAAGTTGTTTGCTCCAATGGCAGGGATAGAGATGCTTCTCCCATAGAAGTCGGGAGTAGGTGCAGTAAAGTCACCCAGCACCTTCCTTGCATTGTTGTTGTTTTCGGCTGCCATGTGTTCTTCTTCTTTGAAGAATTCGGTTAGGTCCTCTACAGAGAATTGTGCCTTAGCTTCTCTTAGCTTTCGCTTCAAGGTCCTTTCAGGTTCAGGGTCAGCTTCAACAAGAATGCTTTTGTCTTTGCTCCTGCTCATATGAAAGAGAAGAGAACAAGAAAATGTGGAATCCTCTATGTCACAGTATAGAGATTCCTTGAGGTGTCAGAGGAACAGAAAAATAGAAAGAAGAGGTAGAAGAATTCGAACTTAATTAGATAGAGTTCGAATTGTGCATTGAGAAGGAGTGGTACTCCATAAATAGAAGGATGTGGGAAGAGAGGAAGAAATTTTCGAAAATTAAGTGAAATATTTTGAAAACATTTTTGAAAAACTTTAATTGATTTTCGAAAATCAAGAGTGGGAAAGAAATCAAGTAATTTTTGAAAAAGATTTTGAAATTAGAAATCAAAAAGATATGATTAAAAACTGTTTTGAAAAAGATGTGATTAAAAGGATATGATTGAAAAGTTATGGTTTTAAAAAGATATGATTGAAAAGATATGATTTTGAAAACAATTTTAAAAAGATTTGATTTTAAAAATTAATGACTTGGCTAACAAGAAAAGTTATGATTCAGACATTAAACCTTTCTCAACAGAAAAGGCAACATACTTAAAATCTTCAATCAAATCGTTAATTGTTAGCAAGTATCTTTGAAAAAGGAAAGAAATTGATTTTGAAAACATTTGATTGAGAAGATATGATTTGAAAAAGATTTGATTTTGAAAAACTTTGAAAACTTGAAAAAAATTGATTTTGAAAACAAAATCCTCCCCCTTGTGCCATCCTGGCGTTAAACGCCCGGAATGGTGCACATTCTGGCGTTTAACGCCCAATGCACTACCTTTTTGGGCGTTAAACGCCCAACCAGGTACCCTGGCTGGCGTTTAAACGCCAGTCTGTCCTTCTTCACTGGGCGTTTTGAACGCCCAGCTTTTTCTGTGTAATTCCTCTGCTGCATGTTCTGAATCTTCAGTTCCCTGTACTATTGACTTGAAAATAGAACCAAGATCAAATAAACAATGCATGCAAGACACCAAACTTAAAATTAGACACTAGACTCAAACAAGAAACATAAAATATTTTTGGTTTTTATGATTTTTATAAATTTTTTTGTGCTTTTTCGAAAATTATATGAAAATAGAAAATAAAGGTTTCAGAATTCTCAATTTGGATTCCAGGAATCATTGCAATGTTAGTCTAAGACTCCGGTCCAGGAATTAGACATGGCTTCACAGCCAGCCAAGCTTTCAAAGAAAGCTTCGGTCCAAAACACTAGACATGGCCAATGGCCAGCCAAGCCTTAGCAGATCATTGCTCCAATAGCAAGATTGATAGAAATCAACAAGCTATTGTGATGATCAGTTGAAACCTCGGTCCAATAAGATTAGACATGGCTTCTCAGCCAGCCAGACTTCAACAGATCATCATGAAACACTAGAATTTATTCTTAAGAACTCTGAAGAAAAATACCTAATCTAAGCAACAAGATGAACCGTCAGTTGTCCATACTCAAAACAATCCCCGGCAACGGCGCCAAAAACTTGGTGCGCGAAATTGTGATTCACTACACAACTTTGCACAACTAACCAGCAAGTGCACTGGGTCGTCCAAGTAATACCTTACGTGAGTAAGGGTCGATCCCACGGAGATTGTTGGTATGAAGCAAGCTATGGTCACCTTGTAAATCTTAGTCAGGCAGACTCAAATGGGTATAGATGATATATGAATAAAACATAAAGATAAAGATAGAGATACTTATGTATATCATTGGTATGAAGATGCTGTCCCTTCCGTCTCTCTGCTTTCCTACTGTCTTCATCCAATCCTTCTTACTCCTTTCCATGGCAAGCTTATGCAAGGGTTTCACCGTTGTCAGTGGCTACCTCCCATCCTCTCATTGGAAATGTTCAACGCACCCTGTCACGGCACGGCTATCCATCTGTCGGTTCTCAATCAGGCCGGAATAGAATCCAGTTATTCTTTTGCGTCTGTCACTAACGCCCCGCCTTCAGGAGTTTGAAGCACGTCACATTCATTCAATCATTGAATCCTACTCAGAATACCACAGACAAGGTTAGACCTTCCGGATTCTCTTGAATGCCGCCATCAGTTCTTGCCTATACCACGAAGACTCTGATCTCACGGAATGGCTGGCTCGTTTGTCAGGCAAGCACTCGGTTGTCAGGCGATCAACCATGCATCGTGTATCAGGAATCCAAGAGATAAACACTAGAGCCTCGTATGCTTGTAGAACAAGAGTGGTTGTCAGTCACTTTGTTCATGAGTGAGAATGATGATGAGTGTCACGGATCATCACATTCATCAAGTTGAAGAACAAGTGATATCTTGGACAAGGAACAAGCGGAATTGAATAGAAGAACAATAGTAATTGCATTAATACTCGAGGTCCAGCAGAGCTCCACACCTTAATCTATGGTGTGTAGAAACTCCACCGTTGAAAATACATAAGAACAATGTCTAGGCATGGCCGTGAGACCAGCCTCCCAAAGAGGGTTCAATCATAAAAACATGATCAAAAGCCTTAAATACAATAGTAAAAGGTCCTATATATAGAGAACTAGTAGCCTAGGGTGTACAAAGATGAGTAAATGACATAAAAATCCACTTCCGGGCCCACTTGGTGTGTGCTTGGGCTGAGCAATGAAGCATTTTCGTGTAGAGACTCTTCTTGGAGTTAAACGCCAGCTTTTGTGCCAGTTTGGGCGTTTAACTCCCATTTAGGTGCCAGTTCCGGCGTTTAACGCTGGGAAATCTGAAGGTGACTTTGAACGCCGGTTTGGGCCATCAAATCTTGGGCAAAGTATGGACTATCATATATTGCTGGAAAGCCCAGGATGTCTACTTTCCAACGCCGTTGAGAGCGCGCCAATTGGACTTCTGTAGCTCTAGAAAATCCACTTCGAGTGCAGGGAGGTCAGAATCCAACAGCATCTGCAGTCCTTTTCAGTCTCTGAATCAGATTTTTGCTCAGGTCCCTCAATTTCAGCTAGAAAATACCTGAAATCACAGAAAAACACACAAACTCATAGTAAAGTCCAGAAAAGTGAATTTTAACTAAAAACTAATAAAACTATACTAAAAACTCAACTAAATATACTAAAAACATACTAAAAACAATGCCAAAAAGCGTACAAATTATCCGCTCATCAAGCACCCCTTTAGGCTTAGTGTTGTTCGCATCCATGACCCAAAGAGCATCTGGTATAGCAATCACGCGCTTAAGCGCCTCATAGTCGAAGGTCATGCTGTGAATAGCTATCTCAGCCTGCTGATGAGCGCAGGTTCCATCAGTATGATGTCGGCACTGCAATGCCTCCTCTATGGCTGACTTAGTGATCATAACCTCTCTACCCCGTAGCTGTACTGAATCCAGAGTAGGACGGAAGAAGCTGCAATAGAATTCCTTAACCCAAGAAATGTTGATATCTCCCAAATCTCTATCAACAAAGTCCATACCCAACTCTAGGATGCGACTAGTAATGGCTCGTCTCACATCATTGTGAAGGACAAGCTTCTTCTCAGTATTCAGTTTCGTCATCCGATACTTGGGAAGGCGAAGCTCACAGTAAAGTTTGGGAAACTTTGTTGGATTGGTGGAAGGTAGCAACTGATTTTCCTTTTCTTCTTCATTCAACGGATTCTTAGCATAATTCTTGTAAATGGAGGGAATAGAGGGTGTGGAATGTTTTTTTTTCTTGGAAGTAGTGGCTATGGCTTTTCCTTTATCCGACATCCTGAAAAGTATGATAGAATATAAACAATGAAGCACTTAGCACGAAGCAAAGAAAGCATGTTCAGGATATCAATTGGCTTATAAACAATCACGATGTGAACTGAACTTTGAAAAAATTGGTGAACAAGTAAGCATAAGTGAACAAGTAAACCAAGAATGCAGTGTTCACTAAAGTCAACAACTCTTACTCATTAAGCAATAAAATCATCATACTTTTGAAAGAATGGTTAAAGAGGGTTAAATGAGAGTAGAAGTTAAATGGTTAAAGAAATTAGTGAGATAGAAAGGTGGATTAGTGGTATGATGATATTTAGCCCCAATAAAAGAGGAGTTATGGCTAGACATAGAAATCATGTTCACAATGATTGGTGCAAATCTCGGAAGTCAAAAGGAAACGGAAATTAGCACAAATTTTCAATAGAGACTAAAATGAAAATAGATTTCTTGAAAATTGGGCAGCATCCCTGCTTAAAATTGGACGTTCCCGGATAGCAACATAGCATAAGCAGCAAGAATACGACATCAATTAAGCACAGCAGCAGTGAAATAAACCCAGCAACACAAATTGCATACATAGCAATGCGAAATCAGCATACAACAGCCAAGTAAATAAACAGCGAATATGCACAAACGGAGCACTTATCAGGCCTAGAATTCTCTATCCAGACCTAGCTACCTAACAGCAATTATTTCTATCTAACCTAACATACACAATTTCAATTCTAACTAACTAACAGAGAACTAACAGTAGCTAACAGTAATTCTAATTAATGAACACAGAATTGAAGCATGGAACTTGGGAGCAGAGTGAAAAGAAATGGAAATGGGAAGTAGGGGCGGCAGAAAAATGAGCTGGGCGCAGGACGCCGCCGCGGAGGGTGGCGGTCACGGCGGAGCAGTGGTGGCGGTGCTCGGGAGAGTAGAGGGAAGAGTGAGTGGAGAAGGTGAGATGAGAGATGGAGAGAGTGAGGAGGAAAGTGTTGATGGAGAAAGAGAGAGGGCTCGGCCGCCGAGTGATTGTCGCCGGCGATGATGGGTGGTGGGAGGGAGAAAGGGGAGAGAAGATGGTGATAGGGAGAAGAGGTGCGCGACTGCGCAGTGCTCATCGCGCGCTAGGGTTATCTTCCTTTTGAATCGATGCGGGCGCGCGCAATGCGCTTCCGCGTACATTGATGACATTAGGGACCTACGCGTGCGCGTACAGTGCGTTGAAGCGTGGACGGGGAAACTATATAGAGGCGCGTGCGCGTACAGTGCACGCACGCGTACATTGAGTTGGGCTGGAGGCTTAGAGTGGGCGCGGTGCGCGCCCAACTCTCTGGACAAAGGCCCGGAATGGCGGCATCAACCAGGGGACGCGCCCGCGGCAAGTGCGCGTCCGCGTATATTGGCAGTTTATCATAAGGCGCGCAAGCGCGATGCGTGCGCTCGCGTCCGTTCCTCTTTTTCTAGATGGGCGCACACGCGGCAAATGCGCGTCCACGTGAGATGAGTTGTGCTGGGGGCTTAAAGTTGGCCCAGATCCAGTGCAACTCTCTGGATATTGGCTCAGAAGTTGCAGCAGCAGATCAACGCGGGCGCGGCAGGTGCGCGTCCGCGTGCACTTCCTTGTTTTTGTGATCGGCGCGCACGCACGTAGTGCGCATTTGCGTGGGTTGTGTTGGGCTCAGGGCATAGTGTTTGCCCAAGAGAGGCCCAGCTCTCTGTAATTTGGGTGATGATGCAGCTACTCAGGGGCACGTGCGCTTACATCGTGCGCGCGCGTCTAACACCCCTTTTTTTTATATTGCCCTTTAAGCAGAAAAATTGTGCTCAGGTGCTCCCTATACTGCTCACAACTCTTTATTCAATCAACCATCCTACAATGGCAACTCAAATCACTTATTAAGTAAAATTAAAAGAGAGTGGAAAGAGTTTACCATGGTGGGGTGTCTCCCACCTAGCACTTTTATTTTAAGTCCTTAAGTTGGACATTTTGGGGAGCTCATTGTCATGGTGGCTTGTGCTTGTACTCGTCTTGGAACTCCCACCAATGCTTGGTTCTCCATTGCACCCCAAGATTTCTCATGGATTGAGCCAAGTGTTGATGGAGTTCTTCACAAGCTTGGGGCTCCCAAAGTTGATCCTCTTCTTGTGATCCGGGGTCCCACACTTTATTTTCACACCCTTCTAGAAGTTGATCATCATTATTGGTCCATCCGGGTGGTGAACAAGATGAATTCTCTATGAAGTGCCCAACAATCCTCCTAGACCCATCTATTTGAGCACTATTCCCACCATTGTATTCAACTCTTGAAGTATCAACCAAAATGAGCCTTGATTTGCAACGCCAACCACGAAACATCTTTCGCTTACGCTTCATCCCACAAAGCATCCGAAGTTGACCATCCGTTTCAAGCAAACCATATTCAAGTGGGATAATAAAGCTAATAGAAATGAATTTCACCCACTCAAATGAAGGTGTAGATGGCAACCTAGGCAAAGATGCTTCCAAAGATCTTGACAAAGCATAGCCAACCCTTGTTCTTCTATTTCTAGGGATTTTCACCTCTTCACAAGATCTCTTAATCTCAATCCTTTGTTTAATAATTTTATCTAAACGTTTTCCCTTAATCAAACTATAATTAGGAGGGTGAAAGAAGTTTACCTCCACAACATTTTGAAATGCACCGGGAGAAGGTTCTTCAAGTTCAAAGGATTCTCCACCCCTAGGACTTGATGCTTGCTCTTCATCACCAAGGAAACTCAATTTTTTCTCTATCCCATCCAAGTCTTCATATGGAATATGCCTTGGAAGGTGTGCACTTTCCTCCCTAGCATCAATTTCAATCATCTTGGAGGGGTTTTCTTCAACTCTGTGTTCCCATGGAGGCTCCGCATCTCCTAAGTCTTCTACCACTTCTTCCTTGTCTTCAACAATTAAAGCTTCCTCCAATTGTTCTAATACAAAGCAACTTCCCTCATTTTCCACCGGAATTTCCAATCTCTCCTTCATGCTATATTCTTCATTCGATTCTCCACATGTAGCCATGGGAGTTCCTTGAGTGTTCAAGCATTGGGAGGCTAATTGATTTGTTACCTCATCCAAGGCGGCCATGAAATTTTGCACATCCCTTTTCATCTCTTCTTGCCCTTGAACAAGAACACCAAGGATGTCATCCATTGGAGGTTGGGGTGGACGGAAGGTTTCATCATTTTGGAAAGATGGTTCTTCTTGGTAGAGTTGTGGTGGTTCAATATTCTCCACTCTTTCCACTTGTTGCACAACACACTCCATAGTTGCTTGAAATTGATCCAATGCTTCCTTGAGACGATCCCTTGACTCTTGTTCCACTTGGATATCATGATAGGGATCATATGGCTCTTGGATCGATGGACATGAATATTCTTCCATGTGAGGTTGTGGTGGAAGGTAGAATTCATCTTGTGGTTGAAAATTATCATATATTGGGGGTGGTTCGTCTTGGTAATAATGTGGAGGAGGTGGCTCTTGAAAATGTTAATGTTGGAATTGTGGTGGCTCTATATATGGTTCATATGGTTGTTGGTAGGATGGATATGGATTAGGGTCATATAAAGGTGGTTGGTGAAAAGAGGCTTGTGAGTATGGTTGAGAGTTATGTTGAGGATATGGTTCATAGGCATATGGTTGTGATTCTTGAAAGTCACAAGGTGATTCACCATAGCCATTGGATTGATATGCATCATAGAATGGCTCTTCTTCATAGTGCATTGGTGGGGGTTGTTGCCATGAAGATTGATCATACGCATATGGCTCCTCCCACCTTTGATTGTCCCATCCTTGATACACATTCTCATTGAAGTTCTCATCACCTACAACATAGTTGTAATCACACTCATAGCCAAAGTGAGAATTCATGGTAGCAAGAGAAAATAAGAAACAAAAACTAATAAGAAATAATGAAACAAAATACTAAGACTAGCAAAAACTAACAAACAATCCAAAAATCAAGCTATTCACAATATTCACATATATACAATAACCAACAACATAACATCATTGCAAGTCCCCAGCAACGGTGCCATTTTGATGAATTTATTTTTGATGGTTTAGAATTTCACAAATGAATTCTCGTTGCAAGTATAGTTCCTAAACCAAACAATAATCTTTTCATACAAAAAGTTGTTTGTCACTAAAATAAACCCCTAAATTTATAAACCGAAGTATTGGAACCTCGGGTCGTTCTCCCTAGGAATTACAATAAAGTGTCTTGTTATTGGTTGTGAGTTATTTTGGGGTTTTGATATGAAGCATGAAAGGTAAATGGCAAGAAAGTAAACTAAGGCCTAAAAAGGTCTTGGCAAGGGTTGGTGGTCAAAGATCTCTATCCTAATCACTAACCACAATATGAGAATTGGCAAGGATTAATCTCATTAAATCATCCTCTAACTAGTAGTAAAGGAAAGTCAAATGAGCTATATCAATCCTAGTTCATAAGTCTTAACTCTCCATTAATTCAATTAGTGAGAACTAGAGTAAATGGCTCCTAATCATCAATCACTTGGACATTAGTAACTCAAGAGTTTCTAAGTTACCTTTCCAAGTCAAGAGTATAAAATTCTACTCTAAAATCCAACCAAGCATTTCATCAAACACTTGGAAGGCATAAAAGGAAAGCATAGTAAATCAACAACAAGAACAAAATCTAACAACAATTATTGCAAAGAAATTAACAACAACAATTCAAGGAAACCACAATTATCATGAATTACCTCAAATTGCATTATTGAAAGAAAACAAAGGAGCAACAATCTATCCAAAACAAAGTGAAGAATTACAATTATTAAAGCACATAACTAGAAAGAGGAAGAGGAGAAGATTAAGACTTGATAAAAGAGAAGTGAATTAAAGCATGAATTAAACCTAGATCTAAGAAGAGAGATTAACTTAAACCTAATCCTAATTCTAGAGAGAAGTGAGAGCTTCTCTCTCTAAAACTACTCTAAACTAAAACTAATGATGCTCTATGATAGATTGATTGATAGCCCCCTTCCCCCTTCAATCCTTGATCCTTTTATTCCTTTCTATCAGCAATTGGCGCCAAAATGGGTTCAGAAACCCTTCCAAATCGCCAGGCACGTGTTGCTTTAATGAAGTCATGTGCAGACTTCAACGCGTGCGTGCACGGTACGCGTGCGCGTCCCTGGCCGATTTTGCAATGTGCGCGTGCGCGTGCTTGGCTAATTTCACTTCTTTGACTTTTTATGCTTCTCTCCACTTGTATGCTTCCTTCCTTGCTCCCTTTGATCCATGCCTAGCCTATTTCAATCCTGGAATCACTAGCAAACACATCAAGGTATCTTATGGAATCAAGGAGGAATTAGAATTCATCAAAATAAGGCTTAAAAAGCATATTTTTACACTTAAGCACAAATACGGGAGAGATTACAAAACCATGCTAATTCATAGGCTAAATGCGAGAAAAGGTCATCAAAATACTCTAATTTCAATACAAGAAAAACCCTAAAAATAGGGTTTATCAACCTCCCCACACTTAAACCTTAGCATGTCCTCATGCTAAAATAAGAAGGAACTAAGGGGTATGACATTTATTTAAATGCACTAAACTATATGAACCTGTCTAAATGCAACTACCTAAAGTGAATGCAAATGCTTAGTTCAAACAAATCAACTCCCAAGAGAACATGTGTAAGCACAAGAGCTAGGGCAATAGGAATCAAAGCCAAACTACAATTGTATTGAATTATCAAAAAAGAGTTCAAGCTTGCAAGAATATAGATAATATGGGTGAACACATGTAATTGAACTTTTGAACCCTCACCGGATGTGTATCCGCTCTATTCACTCAAGTGTTTAAGGGTTAATTCACTCAATTCTCTTCTAATCATGCTTTCCAAAATTTGATTTTCTTCTAACAATCAACACCTATTCCATGCATGCATACATTTATCATGAGGTCCTATTTATAGAGAACTAGTAGCTTAGGGTTTACAAAAATGAGTAAATGACGTAAAAATCCACTTCTGGGCCCACTTAGTGTGTGCTTGGGCTGAGCATTGAAGCTTCCATGTGTAGAGACTTTTCTTGGAGTTAAACGCCAGCTTTTGTGCTAGTTTGGGCGTTTAACTCCCACTTCTGTGCCAGTTCCGGCGGTAAACGCTGGGAATTCTTGAGCGGATTGAGAATGCCGGTTTGGGCCATCAAAGCTCGGGCAAAGTATGAGCTATTATATATTGCTGGAAAGCCCTGGATGTCTACTTTCCAACTCAATTGAGAGCGCGCCAATTGGACGTCTGTAGCTCCAGAAAATCCACTTCGAGTGCGGGGAGGTCAGAATCCAACAGTATCTGCAGTCCTTTTTCAGCCTCTGGATCAGATTTTTGCTCAGGTCCCTCAATTTCAGCCAGAAAATACCTGAAATCACAGAATAACACACAAACTTATAGTAAAGTCCAGAAAAGTGAATTTTAAATAAAAACTAATAAAAATATAATAAAAACTAACTAAAATATACTAAAAACATACTAAAAATGATGCCAAAAAGCGTATAAATTATCCGCTCATCACAACACCAAACTTAAATTGTTGCTTGTCCCCAAGCAACTGAAAATCAAATAGGATAAAAAGAAGATAATATACTATAAACTCCGTACTATCAATGAAACTTAGCTCCAATTAGATGAGCGGGACTTGTAGCTTTTTGCCTCTGAACAGTTTTGGCATCTCACTTTATTCTTTGAGGTTCAGAATGATTGGCATCTATAGGAACTCAGAATTCAGATAGTGTTATTGATTCTCCTAGTATAGTATGTTGATTCTTGAACACAGCTACTTTATGAGTCTTGGCCGTGGCCCAAAGCACTCTGTTTTCCAATATTACCACCGGATACATCCATGCCACAGACACATAACTGGGTGAACCTTTTCAGATTGTGACTCAGCTTTGCTAGAGTCCCCAATTAGAGGTGTCCAGGGTTTTTAAGCACACTCTTTTTGCTTTGGATCACAACTTTAACCGCTCAGTCTCAAGTTTTCACTTGACACCTTCATGATGCATGGAAACTTGTCTCTTAACAAATTTCCCAATGGCAAGTGTACCGAATTGTCATCAAGTAAAAACTCACTATAGAGTGAGGTCGAATCCCACATAGATTGATTGATCAAGCAACTTTAATTAGAGGAATGTTCTAGTTGAGCGAACCAGAATTTGATTTGAGATTTGCAGAGAATTTAAATTACGGAAAAGTAAATAGCAGAAAAAGTAAATGCTAGAAATAAAGAGCTGAATGTAAATGGCGGAAGGTAAATAGGAGAATCTTAAATGGGAATGGGAGAAATGCTCATAAAAGTAAATGGCAAAAATTAAAGAGAATGGGTAAGATCAGAAATGGGGAGTTCATTGGGCTTAGGAGATGTTGCATTCTCCAGATCAAATTCATTTTCATCTCTTCCTCAATCAATGCATTCATTGATCTCCTTGGCAATCTTAAGTGATCGAATTCCAATTCCTTGGTAATCCAGTCTTTCAAATCTTGATCAATAGCCAATTCCTTGGTCAATTGCTCATGAGAAGAGATAAAGTATGGTCACTGATTATACCACATGCATTCCCAAATCAAGTGTTGGTAGGATTATAGTCACATATCCATCCAAACCCAATTTGGTCCAGCATGAGAAAGCATTTCTAGCATGATCTCTTCATTCCTCTTCCAAGGCTCCGAAGAGATCCAAGTATGAATAGTTTCTTTTCCAAGATAACTACCCAATTGGATGAAGATTGAAAGCTTTCTAGTAAAATCAAGAGAAAAGATAGAAGAAGAAGAATGAAAACTAATATTGATCCATCAAATTGCAGCAGAGCTCCCTAACCCAATGAAATGGGTTTAGTTGTTCATAGCTCTGGAAAATGAAAACAAAAATGGAGAATACATCATGAAAGTAAAACTAAAAGTTGCAGAGAAAGTAAAATACAGAGAGTAGTTCTATGCCCAAGGCTCCTAAAGTTTCCAACCCCCAATCAATTCAAAGCTACTCCTATATATACTATTCTTCTAATCTTCTAGTTGGCTCTTCAAATCTTGGGTGTGGGCCTCTGAATCTTGAGTTTGAAGCAGTTATCCTCTTTATTGGGCTTAGCTTTGCTTGCAGAGAGAAAATGTAAAGTAGGCAGGGACTTTGCCTCAGGGCGTTAGTGGTGTCAACATTAAGTGAAAGTGTGGGTTCGAGAACGTTAGTGACAATCACCTTTTTCACTAACGTTCCTAACCGAAATATGATCACGTTGACTTCAACATTAGTGGCACTAACGTGACCACTAACGTTGCCTCTTGGTCCTTCGCATACGTTATTGGGACTCACCTTTCCCAATAACGTGGTGAGTCACCCCTTCTCCTTACGTTAGAGTCCACGTTAACTAGGTTAACGTGGCTTCTAACGTAGCAATGCCAATTCTTCGAGAACGTTAGTGACACTTACCTTTGTCACTAACGTTCCAATGTGCCCCTACTTCCCACGTTAGAGTCCACGTTAACTAAGTTAACGTGGCTTCTAACGTAGTCATGCTAGCCATCTCCAACGTTAGTGACAAAGGTGAGTGTCACTAACGTTGGCTCATCATCTCTTTATCCACGTTAGCTTCCACGTTAACAAAGTTAACGTGGAAGTTAACGTTGCTCATGGTGGCTCTTGGTGGTTCACCCCAACGTTAGTAACAAAGGTAAGTGTCACTAACGTTGGCGACCAATTGCTCTCTCCATGTTAGCTTCCACGTTAACTAAGTTAACGTGGGAGTTAACGTGGCTCATGGAGGCTTGGCCAATGTTAGTGACAAAGGTGAATGTCACTAACATTGGCTTCTCTTTTGCTTCTTAACGTTAGAGTCCACGTTAACTAAGTTAACGTGGCAACTAACGTGGCCAATTATGAGCTTGGTCCAATGTTAGTGACAAAGGAGAGTGTCACTAACGTTGGCCTTATTGTCTTCTTCCACTTTAGATTTCACGTTAACTTAGTTAACGTGACTCTTAACGTGGGCTGTGATGGCTTCGATGGTGTTATTAGCGATTACCTTTCTCACTAACTTTGCAAGCTAGCTCCCATTCCACATTAGAGGTCACGTTAGTTGAACTAACGTGAATGCTAACGTGGTTCTTCTTTACTTCCTTTGTCCTGAAATCAAGCAGCAAAGTGCATTAAAGTTCTAATCCAAGTCATGAGACATGCATCATTCAATTTGTCATACAATTCATGCAAAATTCTCATGAAATCATGTAAAGTGTACAATGTATACTTGAATCAAGATGTAAGTGAATATCCACCCAAAACTAGCTTATTTCTTAAGAAAATGCATGAAACTACCCTAAAAATAGTAAAGAAAGGTCAGTGAAACTGGCTAAAATGCCCTGGCATCACAACACCAAACTTAAAGCTTGCTTATCCCTAAGCAAGTACTGGAACAAGAGAATGATGAATGGAATTCCAATAGACATAAGTCATTCTTTTGGAAGTCATGTCCCTGGTTTTATGGTGGTTTCATGCATAGCAACTTAGGTTCATTCCTTCACTGGCTTCCAGACCTTTATCATGTCCTAGAATACTTACTTGATTGCATCCCATGAGGCTTTTATTCATTGATCCTTTTGTTGTCATTTCAGGGCTTATTTGTGTTCTTAGGCTAAGTGCTCTGTAAGGGGGCAACTCTTTAGAATAAGCTTTTAGCCAACACTCCCGAACCAGTTGGTTCAAGGTGCTAGGTGTTGAAACACCCCTAAGGACTTACTTCCTCAAGTCTCTCCCCCATAAATACACACCACAGGCACATGGTTTGTTTATTTTCTTTCCTTGAGGTCTTGGTGTCCAGCACCTCTTTGGGCTACTAAGTGTTCTGTAGTAGAGATTGCTCTTGATAGTGGACTTTCAGCTGATAATCCTGGGTTAGTTAACCCAAGTTACCAGGTGATAAAGCACCCCTGAGAGCTTAGTAATCCAAGCAGATCCTTGGTACAAGAACACCACAGACACATTCATCAAGAATCAAACCCTTGGTGCCTAGCCTCTTTTCTTGCTATTTTTCTTTTATTCTTCAACTTTGATTGTTCTTTCCCTTTTTCTTATTAGGATCTTGTTATTTAGTTAGTCTCATGGGGTGTGTTCAAAGCATAGGATTCAGGACAGATAGTTATCTTCCCACCTTGTTGGTGAACCAACTTAGCTAACTTATGATTACCCCACAAACTTAGGAACTTACCCTATAGTATGAACTCCACTCTGGTCCTTTATAAAACACTCATTCTCTTTTCATTTGATTAAAAAGGACAAGCATACAATTAAGTAAGGAAAAGATGCAGTGACATTCAGATTAGCAAACATAGACCTAATCAACGAAAAGTTTAAGAGACAGATTTAAAAAAAAAAAGATTCAAACTATCATGGAAGCATGTTCTATTTCATACAAGATCTTCCTTATTTAAAGCATAGAAAAAGATGGACTAAAGAAGGAACTCCACCACCTTTTACTCATGTGGATGCCCATGCTCCCCTCCTTGTTTGTCTTCTTTTTGTCCTCTTGCATTTCCTCGTATCCGTGCCAATCTTGCTTGCTTCCAATCCTCAAGTGCCTTCCTCACTGATTCATGACTCTCTACCACCCTTTGTCTTTCTTCTCGTGCTAATTCATCCTTCACTTCTTCATACCTTGCGATTCCCGGATGCAATATAGGCAGCTGTCCTACTAAGTATCCGAGCCTGGCTTGAGTGGTTATACAATGCCCAGTCTCGCTCATGTAAACTCCTTCTGCAAATGCTCTTTACTCGTCCAATAGTTCTGCTTGTTCTATTTGTTTTTGATGCATCTCTTGTATGTGTGCACCTTGATGTTCTTGGATGTTGATTAGATTCTGGATGGATTCTTGTTGTTCATTTTGCCTTTGTTCTATCCTATGGAAGGTTTCACTCCATTGTTGTCCTTGACTCAGTTGCTGCTCCATAATTTACTTTTGCCACTCCCCTTGTTGAGTCATCCATCTTGAGAGTGATTCCTCTTGTTGCCCCATCATCTGCAGTTGAAGCTCTTTCTGTGCTCCTTGGCTTTCCAAATATTGTCTAGATAGGCCATCAATGGCTTCCTGTAGTTGGTGCATATCCAAAATGGCTGGTGCTTGCCCCTCTAAGAGTTGTCCTTCTACTACTTGAGGGACTGGCCTCTTCCTTTGCTTCCGTTGAGGCAGGGGAGATGTGGCAGCATGCATCCGTCAAACGGTTATTGGAATGCCTTTTTTTATCCACACGGGGTCCTCATCTTCAAACACCACCCCAGCTTTGTTGCATAGTCGGTAAATAGTGCTGGGGTAACCCAACTTTCCTCTTGAGTCGCTTTTCTCTGCCATTTTTCTAATGCCTGCGGCTATAAGTTCATGAACCTTTATCTCTCCTCCCTTGAGTATACAGTGCACCATTGTGGCTCTCTTGAGATTCACCTCCGAATTGTTCCCTGCTGGGAGGATGGATCTCCTTACTATTTTGAACCACCCTTTTGCTTCTGGAGTGAGGTCTCCTCTCTTGATGAACCTTGGTCTCCTATCCGCATATCTTTCCCAGTCAGCGCCTGGTACATAAATATCTTGCACAATCTGGTCATAATTGGGGCTGTTGTCCATTCTTGAATGATAACTCTCCTCTTCGAACGGTATGGACCGTAGCTTTAACGCCCTCATGACACTCATGGGACTGAAATCCACAGTCTTTCCCCTTACAAAGCTTGTATAGGACTCATCTGCCTTATCATATCGGACCGCATTTTCATAGAATTCTCTTATAAGATTTGCATTTACCTTAACAACCGGATCAGTGAGGAGATCCCATCTTCTCTTTTCTACCGTCTTTGTGATCTCTGGGCACTCAGTTTTTCTGATTTGAAATCCAAGTTCATAAATTATTTCCTTATCAACCATCCACCCGTACTGCAACGCATGGTGAAAGCTTCTAAATTTCTTTTCATCATACAGGCATTGCTCCATAGGTTCCTTTCCCTTTCTTCTTTTAGAGCTTGGAGATGCCATGATTGGGAGTTAATGTGTGATGGTGGTGAAGTTTGAGGACAGATAATGACTATTGGCGAGGTTGAAATAGAGTGGGAGAGGGTATTTTTGATGCTGAGTTCTGAGAAGGAGAAGCACAAAAGAGGGGAATTTGAATTGTGAAAGGGGTATGGAGGGAGAACTACTTATATAGGGAAGTGGTGGGCAAATGAAGGGTTTGGATAGATGTTGTGAGTGTGAGATGGACGGATGGGGTTTAGCATGGAGAAATGACAAAGATCATCAACTTTATGAGGGGGTTTGTTCGGTCTTCAATGGTCCCATCCTTTTCAATGTTGCATGGCAACATTTTCCAATGCATCCCCCCTTGAGGCACGTGTGTAGTTGATGAGCGGATAATTTGTACGCTTTTTGGCATTGTTTTTAGTATGTTTTTAGTAGTTTTAGTTAGTTTTTAGTTAAAATTCACTTTTCTGGACTTTACTATGAGTTTGTGTGTTTTTCTGTGATTTCAGGTATTTTCTGGCTGAAATTGAGGGACCTGAGCAAAAATCTGATTCAGAGACTGAAAAGGACTGCAGATGCTGTTGGATTCTGACCTCCCTGCACTCGAAGTGGATTTTCTGGAGCTACAGAAGCCCAATTGGCACACTCTCAACGGCGTTGGAAAGTAGACATCCTGAGCTTTCCAGCAATATATGATAGTCCATACTTTGCCCAAGATTTGATGGCCCAAACCGGCTTTCAAAGTCACCTTCAGAATTCCCAGCGTTAAACGCTGGAACTGGCACCAAAGTGGGAGTTAAACGCCCAAACTGGCACAAAAGCTGGCGTCTAACTCCAAGAGAAGTCTCTACACGAAAATGCTTCATTGCTCAGCCCAAGCACACACCAAGTGGGCCCAGAAGTGGATTTTTATGTCATTTACTCATCTCTGTACACCCTAGGCTACTAGTTCTCTATATATAGGACCTTTTACAATTGTATTTAGAATCTTCTGATCTTGGGAATCGTTTGATCTTTAGATCTTTTGATCATTGGGAGGCTGGCCATTTGGCCATGCCTAGACCTTGTTCTTATGTATTTTCAACGGTGGAGTTTCTACACACCATAGATTAAGGTGTGGAGCTCTGCTGTACCTTGAGTATTAATGCAATTACTATTGTTCTTCTATTCAATTCCGCTTGTTCTTATTCCAAGATATTCATTCGTACTCAAGAACTTGATGAATGTGATGATTATGTGACGCTCATCATCATTCTCACTTATGAACAAGTGACTGACAACCACTTCTGTTCTACAAGCAAACAAGGCTCTAATGTTTATCTCTTGGATTCCTGATACACGACGCATGGTTGATCGCCTGACAACCGAGCGCTCGCCTGACAAACGAGCCAGCCATTCCGTGAGATCAGAGTCTTCGTGGTATAGGCAAGAACTAATGGCGGCATTCAAGAGAATCCGGAAGGTCTAACCTTGTCTGTGGTATTCTGAGTAGGATTCAATGATTGAATGACTGTGACGTGCTTCAAACTCCTGAGGGCGGGGCATTAGTGACAGACGCAAAAGAATCACTGGATTCTATTCCGGCCTGATTGAGAACCGACAAATGGATAGCCGTGCCGTGACAGGGTGCGTTGAACATTTCCAATGAGAGGATGGGAGGTAGCCACTAACAACGGTGAAACCCTTGCATAAGCTTGCCATGGAAAGGAGTAAGAAGGATTGGATGAAGACAGTAGGAAAGCAGAGAGACGGAAGGGACAAAGCATCTCCATTCGCTTATCTGAAGCTCTCACCAATGATATACATAAGTATCTCTATCTTTATCATTATGTTTCATTCATCATCTATACCCATTTGAGTCTGCCTGACTAAGATTTACAAGGTGACCATAGCTTGCTTCATACTAACAATCTCCGTGGGATCGACCCTTACTCGCGTAAGGTTTATTACTTGGATGACCCAGTGCACTTGCTGGTTAGTTGTGCGAAGTTGTAGTGATCACGATTTCATGCACCAAGTTTTTGGCGCCGTTGCCGGGGATTGTTTCGTGTATGGACAACTGACGGTTCATCTTGTTGCTTAGATTAGGTATTTTTCAGAGTTCTTAAGAATGAATTCTAGTGTTTCAAGGTGATGATCTTATCATCACCAAAGCTGATTGATTCTCATCAATTTAGCTCTTGAATGCAATGTCCTGCTGAAGCTTGGCTAGCTATGTCTAATTCCTTTAGACTAAAGCTTTAGACTAACATTGCATGATTCCTGGAATTCTCATTAAGAATTTTGATACCTTTATTTTCTTTTTCACTTAATTTTCGAAAAATCCAAAAAAATTACAAAATCATAAAAACCAAAAATATTTCTTGTTTAAGTCTAAGTGTCTCATTTTAAGTATGGTGTCAATTGCATGTTTCTGTTCTTCTTGCATTTTTCGAATTTATGCATGTGTCTTCATTAATCTTCAAGTTGTTCTTGATGATTTTCTTGTTTTGATCTTTGAATTCTATTGACTTGAGTATTTCTGTTGTTTGTCATATGCATTCTCATTTGTTAGTGTCAGTAGTATACAAACTGCTAAGTTTGGTGTCTTGCATGCATTGTTATTTGCATTTTGATTATTCCTCATTATTAAAAATCTAAAAATATTTTTAATTTGTGTCTTTTCAAGTCAATAATACAGAGAATTGAAGATTCAGAACATACAGCAGAGGAATTACACAGAAAAAGCTGGGCGTTCAAAACGCCCAGTGAAGAAGGACAGACTGGCGTTTAAACGCCAGCCAGGGTGCCTGGTTGGGCGTTTAACTCCCAAAAAGGTAGTGCATTGGGCGTTAAACGCCAGAATGTGCACCATTCTGGGCGTTTAACGCCAGGATGGCACACAAGGGAAGATTCTGTTTTTAATGCAAATTTTTTTCAAGTTTTCAAAGTTTTTCAAAATCAAATCTTTTTCAAATCAAATATTTTCAATCAAATGTTTTCAAAATCAATTTCTTTCCTTTTTCAAAAATACTTGCTATCAATTAATGATTTGATTCAACATTTCAAGTATGTTGCCTTTTCTGTTGAGAAAGGTTTAATGTTTGAATCATATCTTTTCTTGTTAGCCAAGTCATTAATTTTAAAAACAAATCTTTTTAAAATTGTTTTCAAATCATATCTTTTCAATCATATCTTTTTAAAAGCACAACTTTTCAATCATATCTTTTTAATCACATCTTTTTCAAAATGATTTTCAATCATATCTTTTTAAATTCTAATTTCAAAATCTTTTTCAAAAATTACTTGATTTCTTTCCCACTCTTGGTTTTCGAAAATCAATTAAAGTTTTTCAAAATGTTTTTAAAATCTTTTTAACTTAATTTTCGAAATTTCTTCCCCTCTTCTCACATCCTTCTATTTATGGAGTACCACTCCTCCTCAATGCACAATTCAAACTCTATCTAACTAAGTTCGAATTCTTCTCCTTCTTCCTTCTATTTTTCTTCTTCTCTGACACCTCAAGGAATCTCTATACTGTGACATAGAGGATTCCACATTTTCTTGTTCTCTTCTCTTTCATATGAGCAGGAACAAAGACAAAAGCATTCTTGTTGAAGCTGACCCTGAACCTGAAAGGACCTTGAAGCGAAAGCTAAGAGAAGCTAAGGCACAACTCTCTGTAGAGGACCTAACCGAATTCTTCAAAGAAGAAGAACACATGGCAGCCGAAAACAACAACAATGCCAACAATGCAAGGAAGGTGCTTGGTGACTTTACTGCACCTACTCCTGACTTCTATGGGAGAAGCATCTCTATCCCTGCCATTGTAGCAAACAACTTTGAGCTTAAGCCTCAATTAGTTTCTCTAATGCAACAGAATTGCAAGTTCCATGGACTTCCATTGGAAGATCCTCATCAGTTTTTAGCTGAATTCTTGCAAATCTGTGACACTGTCAAGACTAATGGGGTTGACCCTGAGGTCTACAGACTAATGCTATTCCCTTTTGCTGTAAGAGACAGAGCTAGGACATGGTTGGACTCACAACCTAAAGAAAGCCTAGACTCATGGGAAAAGCTAGTCAATGCCTTCTTGGCAAAGTTCTTTCCACCTCAAAAATTGAGTAAGCTTAGAGTGGAAGTCCAAACCTTCAGACAGAAGGAAGGAGAATCCCTCTATGAAGCTTGGGAAAGATACAAACAATTAATCAGAAAATGTCCTTCAGACATGCTTTCTGAATGGAGCATCATAGGTATTTTCTATGATGGTCTCTCTGAACTATCCAAGATGTCTTTGGATAGCTCTGCTGGAGGATCTCTTCATCTGAAGAAGACGCCTACAGAAGCTCAAGAACTAATTGAAATGGTTGCAAATAACCAATTCATGTACACTTCTGAAAGGAATCCTGTGAACAATGGGACAAATCAGAAGAAAGGAGTTCTTGAGATTGATACTCTGAATGCCATTCTGGCTCAGAACAAGATATTGACTCAGCAAGTCAATATGATTTCTCAAAGTCTGTCTGGAATGTAAAATGCACCAAGCAGTACTAAGGATGCTTCATCTGAAGAAGAAGCCTATGATCCTGAGAACCCTTCAATGGAAGAGGTGAATTACCTAGGAGAACCCTATGGAAACACCTATAATTCTTCTTGGAGAAATCATCCAAATTTCTCATGGAAGGATCAACAGAGACCTCAACAAGGTTTCAACAACAATAATGGTGGAAGAAACAGGTTTAGCAATGGCAAGCCTTTTCCATCATCTTCTCAGCAACAGACAGAGAATTCTAAGCAGAACCCCTCTGACTTAGCAACCATGGTCTCTGATCTAATCAAAACCACTCAAAGTTTCATGACTGAAACAAGGTCCTCCATTAGGAATTTGGAGGCACAAGTGGGTCAGCTGAGCAAGAAAATTACTGAACTCCCTCCTAGTACTCTTCCAAGCAATACAGAAGAAAATCCAAAAGGAGAGTGCAAGGCCATCAACATGGCCGAATTTGGAGAGGAAGGAGAGGCAGTGAACGCCACTGAGGGAGACCTCAATGGACGTCCACTGGCCTCCAATGAGTTCCCCAATGAGGAACCATGGGAATCTGAGGCTCAAAATGAGACCATAGAGATTCCACTGGACTTGCTTCTACCTTTCATGAGCTCTGATGAGTATTCCTCCTCTGAAGAGGATGAATATGTCACTGAAGAGCAAGTTGCTACATACCTTGGAGCAATCATGAAACTAAATGACAAGTTATTTGGAAATGAGATTTGGGAGGATGAACCCCCTTTGCTCACCAAAGAACTGGATGACTTGTCTAGGCAAAAATTACCTCAAAAGAGGCAGGACCCTGGGAAGTTCTCCATACCTTGTACCATAGGCACCATGACCTTCAAGAAGGCTCTGTGTGACTTAGGGTCAAGTGTAAACCTCATGCCTCTCTCTGTAATGGAGAAGCTAGGGATCTTTGAGGTACAAGCTGCAAGAATCTCACTAGAGATGGCAGACAACTCAAGAAAACAAGCTTATGGACTTGTAGAGGATGTTCTGGTAAAAGTTGAAGACCATTACATCCCTACTGATTTCATAGTCCTAGAGACTGGGAAATGCATGGATGAATCTATCATCCTTGGCAGACCCTTCCTAGCCACAGCAAAGGCTGTGATTGATGTTGATGGAGGTGAACTGATCATTCAAGTGAATGAAGAATCCTTTGTGTTTAAGGCGCAAGGATATCCCTCTGTCACCATGGAGAGGAAGCATGAAGAGCTTCTCTCAAAACAGAGTCAAACAAAGCCCCCACAGTCAAACTCTAAGTTTGGTGTTGGGAGGCCACAACCAAACTCTAAGTTTGGTGTTGAACCCCCACATTCAAACTCTAAGTTTGGTGTTGGGAGGTTCCAACATTGCTCTGAGCATTTGTGAGGCTCCATGAGAGCCCTCTGTCAAGCTACTGACATTAAAGAAGTGCTTGTTCGGAGGCAACCCAATGTCATATTTTATCTATTTTCCTTTGTTATTTTATGTTTTTTGTAGGTTGACGATCATGAGAAGTCACAAAATCAATTGAAAAAGCAAAAACAGAATGAAAAACAGGAAGAAAAACAGCACACCCTGGAGGAAGAGCCTACTGGCGTTTAAACGCCAGTAAGGCTAGTAGATGGGCGTTTAACGCCCAGTCTGGCACCATTCTGGGCGTTTAACGCCAGAAAGGGGCACCAGACTGGCGTTAAACGCCAGGAATGGGCACCAGCCCGGCGTTTAACGCCAGAATTGGCTCAAAACGCGTTTTTGCATGCCATTTGGTACAGGGATGACTTTTCCTTGACACCTCAGGATCTGTGGACCCCACAGGATCCCCACCAACCCCACCACTCTCTCTCTTCTTCACCCATTCACCAATCACCTCAACACCTCTTCCCCAAAAACCCTTCACCTATCAAATCCCATCTTTCTCTTCACCACTCACATCCATCCTTCATAAAACCCCACCTACCTCACCCTTCAAATTCAAACCACTTTCCTTCCCAAACCCACCCTTACATGACCGAACCATGAGCCCCTCTCTCCTATATAAAACCTTCTTCACTCCTTCATTTTCACACAACTTAAACACCACTTCTCCCCCTCTTTGGCCGAACACAAAGCCATTCCCTTCTTCCTCATTTCTTCTTCTTCTACTCTCTTCTTTCTTCTTTTGCTCGAGGACGAGCAAACCTTTTAAGTTTGGTGTGGTAAAAGCATTGCTTTTTGTTTTTCCATAACCATTTATGGCATCTAAGGCCGGAGAAACCTCTAGAAAGAGGAAAGGGAAGGCAAAAGCTTCCACCTCCGAGTCATGGGAGATGGAGAGATTCATCTCAAGGGTGCATCAAGACCACTTCTATGAAGTTGTGGCCTTGAAGAAGGTGATCCCCGAGGTCCCTTTTTCACTCAAAAAGAATGAATATCCGGAGATCCGACATGAGATCCGAAGAAGAGGTTGGGAAGTTCTCACCAACCCCATTCAACAAGTCAGAATCTTAATGGTTCAAGAGTTCTATGCCAATGCATGGATCACCAAGAGCCATGATCAAAGTGTGAACCCGAACCCAAAGAATTGGCTTACTATGGTTCGGGGGAAATACTTGGATTTTAGTCCGGAAAATGTAAGGTTGGCATTCAACTTGCCTATGATGCAAGGAGATGAACATCCTTACACAAGAAGGGTCAACTTTGATCAAAGGTTGGACCAAGTCCTCACTGACATTTGTGAAGAGGGCGCCTAATGGAAGAGAGATTCAAGAGGGAAGCCGGTTCAATTGAGAAGGCATGACCTCAAACCCGTGGCTAGAGGATGGTTGGAGTTTATCCAACGCTCAATCATTCCCACTAGCAACCGGTCCGAAGTTACTCTAGACCGGGTCATCATGATCCATAGCATCATGATTGGAGAAGAAGTGGAAGTTCATGAGGTTATAGCCCAAGAACTCTATAAGGTGGTGGACAAGTCCTCCACCTTGGCAAGGTTAGCCTTTCCTCATCTCATTTGTCACCTCTGTTATACAGTAGGAGTTGACATAGAAGGAGACATCCTCATTGATGAGGACAAGCCCATCACTAAGAAAAGAATGGAGCAAACAAGAGACCCCTCTCATCATGAGATCCCTGAGATGCCTCAAGGGATGCACTTTCCTCCACAAGACTATTGGGAGCAAATTAACACCTCCCTAGGAGAATTGAGTTCCAACATGGGACAACTAAGGGTGGAGCACCAAGAACATTCCATCCTCCTCCATGAAATTAGAGAAGATCAAAGAATCATGAGAGAGGAGCAACAAAGGCAAGGAAGAGACATTGAGGAGCTCAAGCACTCCATAAGACCTTCAAGAGGAAGAACAAGCCGCCATCACTAAGGTGGACCCGTTCTTTAATCCCCTTGTTCTTTATTTTGCTGTTTTTCGAAAATTATGCTTTATGTTTATCCATGTTTGTGTCTTATGATCATTAGTGTCTTAGTGTCTATGCCTTAAAGTTATGAATGTCCTATCCATCACCTTTCTTAAATAAACAATGTTCTTAATTGAAAAAGAAAAGAATTGCATGAATTTTGAATTTTATAACAGTTTAATTAGTTTGATGTGGAAGCAATACTTTTTGTTTTCTGAATGTATGCTTGAACAGTGCATATGTCTTTTGAATTTGTGGTTCATGAATGTTGGCTCTTGAAAGAATGATGGAAAAGGAGACATGTTACTGAGGATCTGAAAAATCATAAAAATGATTCTTGAAGCAAGAAAAAGCAGTGAATACAAAAAAAAATGAAAAAAAAAAGAGAATGAGAAAAAGAGAAAGAGAAAAAGAAAGAAAAAGAAAGAAATAAAGTTGTGATCCAAGGCAAAAAGAGTGTGCTTAAGAACCCTGGACACCTCTAATTGGGGACTCTAGCAAAGCTGAGTCACAATCTGAAAAGGTTCACCTAATTATGTGTCTGTGGCATGTATGTATCCGGTGGTAATACTGGAAGACAGAGTGCTTTGGGCCACAGCCAAGACTCATAAAGTAGCTGTGTTCAAGAATCATCATACTTAACTAGGAGAATCAATGACACTATCTGGATTCTGAGTTCCTAAAGAAGCCAATCATTCTGAATTTCAAAGGATAGAGTGAGATGCCAAAACTGTTCAGAGGCAAAAAGCTAAAAGCCCCACTCATCTAATTAATACTGATCTTCATGGATGTTTTTGGAATTCATTGCATATTCTCTTCTTTTTATCTTATTTGATTTTCAGTTGCTTGAGGACAAGCAACAATTTAAGTTTGGTGTTGTGATTAGCGGATAATTTGTACGCTTTTTGGCATTGTTTTTAGTATGTTTTTAGTAGTTTTAGTTAGTTTTTAGTATACTTCTTATTAGTTTTTAGTTAAAATTCACTTTTCTGGACTTTACTATGAGTTTGTGTGTTTTTCTGTGATTTCAGGTATTTTCTGGCTGAAATTGAGGGACCTGAGCAAAAATCTGATTCAGAGACTGAAAAGGACTGCAGATGCTGTTGGATTCTGACCTCCCTGCACTCGAAGTGGATTTTCTGGAGCTAAAGAAGCCCAATTGGCGCGCTCTCAACGGCGTTGAAAAGTAGACATCCTGGGCTTTCCAGCAATATATGATAGTTCATACTTTGCCCAACATTTGATGGCCCAAACCGGCTTTCAAAGTCACCTTTAGAATTCCCAGCGTTAAACGCTGGAACTGGCACCAAAGTGGGAGTTAAACGCCCAAACTGGCACAAAAGCTGGCATTTAACTCCAAGAGAAGTCTCTACACGAAAATGCTTCATTGCTCAGCCCAAGCACACACCAAGTGGGCCCGGAAGTGGATTTTTATGTCATTTACTCATCTTTGTACACCCTAGGCTACTAGTTCTCTATATATAGGACCTTTTACTATTGTATTTAGAATCTTCTGATCTTGGGAATCGTTTGATCTTTAGATCTTTTGATCATTGGGAGGCTGGCCATTTGGCCATGCCTAGACCTTGTTCTTATGTATTTTCAACGGTGGAGTTTCTATACACCATAGATTAAGGTGTGGAGCTCTGCTGTACCTTGAGTATTAATGCAATTACTATTGTTCTTCTATTCAATTCCGCTTGTTCTTATTCCAAGATATTCATTCGTACTCAAGAACTTGATGAATGTGATGATTATGTGACGCTCATCATCATTCTCACTTATGAACAAGTGACTGACAACCACTTCTGTTCTACAAGCAAACAAGGCTCTAATGTTTATCTCTTGGATTCCTGATACACGACGCATGGTTGATCGCCTGACAACCGAGTGCTCGCCTGACAAACGAGCCAGCCATTCCGTGAGATCAGAGTCTTCGTGGTATAGGCAAGAACTGATGGCGGCATTCAAGAGAATCCGGAAGGTCTAACCTTGTCTGTGGTATTCTGAGTAGGATTCAATGATTGAATGACTGTGACGTGCTTCAAACTCCTGAGGGCGGGGCGTTAGTGACAGACGCAAAAGAATCACTGGATTCTATTCCGGCCTGATTGAGAACCGACAGATGAATAGCCATGCCGTGACAGGGTGCGTTGAACATTTCCAATGAGAGGATCGGAGGTAGCCACTGACAACGGTGAAACCCTTGCCTAAGCTTTCCATGGAAAGGAGTAAGAAGGATTGGATGAAGACAGTAGGAAAGCAGAGAGACGGAAGGGACAAAGCATCTCCATTCGCTTATCTGAAGCTCTCACCAATGATATACATAAGTATCTCTATCTTTATCTTTATGTTTCATTCATCATCTATACCCATTTAAGTCTGCCTGACTAAGATTTACAAGGTGATCATAGCTTGCTTCATACCAACAATCTCCGTGGGATCGACCCTTACTCGCGTAAGGTTTATTACTTGGACGACCCAGTGCACTTGCTGGTTAGTTGTGCGAAGTTGTAGTGATCACGATTTCGTGCACCAGTAGTACCCTCCTTTTGTGGTGTCCAAACCTTCCTCATTTAATTGTCCAATCAATCCCCTTCAATGCTCCTTTCCTTTTTCCTAGAAAATAAAATAAAGAAAAACTAATATCATTGAAAAAGCTAAACTTTTTGGCAAGAGTAATAAGGAAAAAAAATTAGATTGCTTATTCATGAATACCAACTAACTAACTAACTGTGTATCCTTATATGCACCTTGGTGGCACCATGGGTGACACCAAACTTAGTTTGTAGCAATGTGGTGAAAAGGTTCTATTCAAGGCTCCAAGAATAGCATGATCTAAATTGCATTCATGCTCTCTTGGTATGCCTTGAATACCAAACTTGTTCTTCACTATATACTGCATAATAAGGATTTCACCAAGTGTTAGTCAAGGTTGGTTTGGAACTCATGAATATTGAATTATTCACTATTTTCTAAACGCATATAAAACATGGGCTGCCTCCCATGAAGCGCTTCTTTAGCGTCACTAGCTTGATGTTTCTCCTTCATCAGGGAGGTTGATAATGCTTCAAGTCTTCTCCTCTGGCAGTAGACCTATATCCAGTGGTTGTATCAATGATCTCTACATGTTCCAAGGAGAGAACTCTATTGATAGTGAAGACCTTAGGTAACTAAGATGGTACAGTGGGGAGATTTGGGGAGATATCTTGGAAGTAAGCTGAGATCACTTTATCCCCTAGAAAGAAGTCCTTGGTAGGTATCTTCTTGTTCCTCCACCTCCTCGGTACCTTCTTCTTTGTTCCTTGTGATGTTGTCTTACTCTTTGTGAACTCCTCCTCTAAGGAAATGTGGTTACTGGTCTCATATGATTCTGGTGGTTTAGGTTCCTCCTGATTTTCTTTGAGCTGTGGCAATTACTGTTTGCCTTGTTCCTCAATCAATGGGATTCCCAGATGTGCTGGTTGTGCTTCAGTACTTGTTTCTTCCTTTAGTATCTCACATTGATCTTTTCTTGGTTCATAGTTCTCTTGATCTGTTTCTTGTAAGCGTTTGAAAACATTGAAGGTGAGTTGTTCATCATGGATCCTCAGAATTAGCTCCCCTCGCTCCACATTTATGAGTGCTATGGCTGTAGCTAGAAATGGTCTTCCCAATATGATTGGGTGGGTGTGACTCTCTTCCATGTCCAATATGACAAAGTCTATTGGGAGGAAGTATTTCCCAACCTTTACCAACACGTTTTCCACCACTCCTATTGCTTGTTTTTGAGTTTTGTCAGCCAGCCTGATGACTACATCTGTGGGCATTATCTCATTGATCTGCAGCCTCTTCATAAGGGATAAAGGCATTAAGTTGATGCTTGCTCCCAAATCACAGAGTCCTTTATCAAACATGGTTTCTCCTATGGCACAGGGAATGTAGAAACTCCCTGGGTCCTTTCTTTTTGTAGGCAACTATGGTTAAATGAGAGCACTGCACTCCTTATTCATCACTATAGTTTGGCCTCTCTTGAGTGAGCTTTTCCTGGAAAGTAGCTCCTTCATATACTTGATGTATGCTGGCATTTGTTGGAGGGTTTTGATGAATGGTATGTTTACATGGAGGGATGCAAACAAATCAAGAAACCTCGAGTATATTCTCTTCTCCACAGCACCATTGAGTAATTGGGGGAAGGGTGCATAGAGTCTCAGCAACTCCTGTTGTGAGATTTTGGGTTCTTGCTGATCTTTTTCCTGCTTCTCTGCTGAGGTATCTTCAGGTTGTTCTGACAGCTTGTTTGGCACGTCCTTGGTCTCCTGATCACTTATAGTGACCATCTTGCAATCTTCCCATCTTTCTTTCTTTGTTTCTCCTCTCAGATTTTTCTCCGTATCACTTGGGAATCCATCTATAGGTTTGGGAATATGCTCAGAGAGGTAACCTACTTGAGATTCCAACCTCTTGATGGTGTCTCCCTGGTTCTTAAAGTTGGCTCGCACTTCCTCTTTGAACACCTTGTTGTCTTGAATCTCTTTGCATATGTCCTCAAGTAAGTTCTCAATCCTTGAGAGTCTATCATCAGAAGGTGATGGTGAGTTGAGATTGGAGGGATGAGGGTGGTTAGGTTGGCTTTGGTATAGGTGTTGAGAGGGGTTGTTATGTGAGTGTTGATATGGTCTAGGTGTGGCATGTTGTTGAGCTATGTTGCTGGGATTTGGACGTCTTTGATCTTGGCCTTGGTTTTGTTGATTTTCCCATCCAAAGTTAGGGTGATTTTTCCATCCAGAGTTGTAAGTTTTGGAGTATGGATCATGGACTTGTCAAGGTGAGTTTCCCACATAGTTGGCTTGCTCCCAGTCACCTTCTTCTCCTATGTTTACTCCTTCTTGAGTTAGTGATGAGGTGATGGCTGCTGCAACTTGGTTCTCTTCCACCTTCTTGGTAAGCTCTGCTAGCTGCTTGGTGATCATCTTGTTTTGGGCTAACAGTGCATCCATGTGGTTCAGCTCCATTACTCCTATAGTGTTACTTCTTTCAAAGGCATAGAAGTAGTCATTCTCAGCAACTGTTTCGATGACATCTATGGCTTCTTCAATGGTTTTCTTCTTGGTTAAAGAGCCTCTTGATGAATGATCCACAGTCTTCTTTGACTCATAGGAAAGACCTTCATAGAAGATGTGAAGTTGGACCCACTCATTAAACATCTCTGGTGGGCATCTCCTTGTTAGATCTTTGAACCTTTCCCAAGCTTCATAAAGTGTCTCCCCATCTTGCTGTCTGAACGTCTGCACCTCAGTTCTCAGCCTATTGATCCTTTGAGGGGGTAAAACCTTGCCAAAAACTTGTTCACTACCTCCTCCCAATTTGTCAAGCTCTCCTTTGGAAAGGATTCAAGCCACTTAGATGCCTTGTCCCTGAGTGAAAAGGGGAACAAGAGCAACCTATAGACATCGGGGTGGACTCCATTGGACTTCACCGTGTCACAAATCCTCAAGAAGGTGGTCAAGTGTTGGTTAGGATCTTCCTGAGCATCTCCTCCAAATGAGCAATTATTTTGCACCAAAGTGATGAGTTGGGGTTTTAGCTCGAAATTGTTGGAATGTATGGTGGGTTTCTGAATGCTGCTCCTACAGTTTCCAAGATTAGGATTGATATAGAATCCTAAGACCCTCCTTTCATGCCTTGCCCGGTTTGCATTTCCTTCTCTGGCATGATTATGAGCTTCTTCTTCATGATTGTTCTCCAAATTCTCTTCCATGTTGGGTTCGAAATACTCTTCCTCTTCTTCAGCACCTACTACTCTTTTTCCTCTTGCTTCCCTTCTTAATCTAAGGAAGGTCCTCTTAGGTTCAGAATTAAAGGAAGTTGAAGCCCGCTTCTTCTCCCTGTCATACAATCAACAAGGCACAAGCAAGGAAATAAATGCAGAAACTATTCTTGTAAAAAAAATGCTGTTAGTGTGAGTGATGCAATATATCAAACAGTTAATGGGTGAGTGAAAAAGATTGTAAACAACTGAAATAAAAAAGGGTAAAGGGATGGGAAGAAAAACAACTTAAACTGAAAATAAATTGCTCAAACAGAAATTTAAATCAGCAAAATGAAAAATGCTCAATCTAGTTATCCTCCAACTTAATCATTGTTGATACAAAATCAATCCTCGGCAATGGCGCCATAAACTTGATGCATGGAAACTTGTCTCTTAACAAATTTCCCATCGGCAAGTGTACCGAATTATTGTCAAGTAAAAACACACTATAGAGTGAGGTCGAATCCCACAGAGATAGATTGATCAAGCAAATTTAATTAGAGGATTGTTCTAGTTAAGCGAACCAGAATTTGATTTGAGATTTGCAGAGAATTTAAATTGCGGAAAAGTAAATAGCAAAAAAAGTAAATGCTAGAAATAAAGAGCTGAATGTAAATGGCGGAAGGTAAATAGCATAATCTTAAATGGGAATGGGGGAAATACTCATAAAAGTAAATGGCAAAAATTAAAGAGAATGGGTAAGATCAGAAATGGGGAGTTCATTGGGCTTAGGAGATGTTGCATTCTCCGGATCAAATTCATTTTCATCTCTTCATCAATCAATGCATTCATTGATCTCCTTGGCAATCTTAAGTGATCGAATTCCAATTCCTTGGTAATCCAATCTCTCAAATCTTGATCAATAGCCAATTCCTTGGTCAATTGCTCATGAGAAGAGATGAAGTATGGTCACTGATTATACCACATGCATTTCCAAATCAAGTATTGGTAGGATTATAGTCACATATCCATCCAAACCCAATTCGGTCCAGCATGAGAAAGCATTTCTAGCATGATCTCTTCATTCCTCTTCCAAGGTTCCGAAGAGATCCAAGTATGAATAGTTTCTTTTCCAAGATAACAACCCAATTGGATGAAGATTGAAAGCTTTCTAGTAAAATCAAGAGAAAAGATAGAAGAAGAAGAATGAAAACTAATATTGATCCATCAAATTGCAGCAGATCTCCCTAACCCAATAAAATAGGTTTAGTTGTTCATAGCTCTGGAAAATGAAAACAAAAATGGAGAATACATCATGAAAGTAAAACTAGAAGTTGCAAAGAAAGTAAAATACAGAGAGTAGTTCTATGCCCAATGCTCCTAAAGTTTCCAACCCCCAATCAATTCAAAACTACTCCTATATATACTACTCTTCTGATCTTCTAGTTGGCTCTTCAAATCTTGGGTGTGGGCCTCTGAATCTTGAGTTTGAAGCAGTTATCCTCTTTATTGGGCTTAGCTTTGCTTGCAGAGAGAAAATGTGAAGTAGGCAGGGACTTTGGCTCAGGACGTTAGTGGTGTCAACGTTAAGTGAAAGTGTGGGTTCGAGAACGTTAGTGACAATCATCTTTTTCACTAACGTTCCTAACCCAAATATGATCACGTTGACTTCAACGTTAGTGGCACTAACGTGACCACTAACGTTGCCTCTTGGTCCTTCGCATACGTTATTGGGACTCACCTTTCCCAATAACGTGTGAGTCACCCCTTCTCCTTACGTTAGAGTCCACGTTAACTAGGTTAACGTGGCTTCTAACGTAGCAATGCCAATTCTTCGAGAATGTTAGTGACACTTACCTTTGTCACTAACGTTCCAATTTGCCCTTACTTCCCACGTTAGAGTCCACGTTAACTAAGTTAACGTGGCTTCTAACGTAGTCATGCTAGCCATCTCCAACGTTAGTGACAAAGGTGAGTGTCACTAACGTTGGCTCATCATCTCTTTATCCATGTTAGCTTCCACGTTAACAAAGTTAACGTGGGAGTTAACATTGCTCATGGTGGCTCTTGGTGGTTCACCTCAACGTTAGTGACAAAGGTAAGTGTCACTAACATTGGCGATCAATTGCTCTCTCCACGTGAGCTTCCACGTTAACTAAGTTAACGTGGGAGTTAACATGGCTCATGGAGGCTTGGCCAATGTTAGTGACAAAGGTGAATGTCACTAACGTTGGCTTCTCTTTTGCTTCTTAATGTTAGAGTCCACGTTAACTAAGTTAACGTGGCAACTAACGTGGCCAATTATGAGCTTGGTCCAACGTTAGTGACAAAGGAGAGTGTCACTAACGTTGGCCTTATTGTCTTCTTCCACTTTAGAGTTCACGTTAACTTAGTTAACGTGACTCTTAACGTGGGCTATGATGGCTTCGAGGGCGATATTGGCGATTACCTTTCTCACTAACTTTGCAAGCTAGCTCCCATTCCACGTTAGAGGTCACGTTAGTTGAACTAACGTGAATGCTAACGTGGTTCTTCTTTGCTTCCTTTTTCCTGAAATCAAGCAGCAAAGTGCATCAAAGTTCTAATCCAAGTCATGAGACATGCATCATCCAATTTGTCATACAATTCATGCAAAATTCTCATGAAATCATGTAAAGTGCACAATGTATACTTGAATCAAGATGTAAGTGAATATCCACCCAAAACTAGCTTATTTCTTAAGAAAATGCATGAAACTACCCTAAAAACAGTAAAGAAAGGTCAGTGAAACTGGCCAAAATGCCCTGGCATCACTTCACGCCACAAGCACATGGTTAGGGACAGCTTGGTTTAGCCACTTAGGCTAGGATATTATTCCTGTAGGCCCTCCTATCCACTGATGCTCAAAGCCTTGGATCCTTTTTATTACCCTTGCCTTTTGGTTTAAAGGGCTATTGGCTTTTTCTGCTTGTTCTCATTTTTTTCTTTTTTTTTCGCATATACTCTCTCTCTCTCTTTTTTTTTCTGCAAGCTTTTCACTACTTTTTTCTTGCTTCAAGAATCAATTTGATTATTTTTTAGATCCTCAGTAACATTTCTCCTTTTCCATTATTCTTTCAAGAGCCAATAATTTTAACATTCATGAACAACAAATTCAAAAGACATATGCACTATTCAAGCATACATTCAGAAAACAAAAAGTATTGTCACCACATCAAATAATTAACCAGTTTCAAGGATGAATTCGAAATCATGTACTTCTTGTTCTTTTGTAATTAAAACATTTTTCATTTAAGAAAGGTGATGGATTCATAGGGCATTCATAGCTTTAAGGCATAGACACTAAGACACTAATGATCATAAGACACAAATATAAATAAAACATAAAGCATAATTTTTGAAAAACAGAAAAATAAAGAACAAGGAGATTAAAGAACGGGTCCACCTTAGTGATGGCGGCTTGTTCTTCCTCTTGAAGATTTTATGGAGTGCTTGAGCTCCTCAATGTCTCTTCCTTGCCTTTGTTGCTCCTCTCTCATGATTCTTTGATCTTCTCTAATTTTATGGAGGAGGATGGAATGTTCTTGGTGCTCCACCCTTAGTTGTCCCATGTTGGAACTCAATTCTCCTAGGGAGGTGTTGATTTGCTCCCAATAATTTTGTGGAGGAAAGTGCATCCCTTGAGGCATCTCAAGGATTTCATGATGAGGAATCTCCTCATGTCCATGAGTGGGATCTCTTGTTTTTATTGAGCTCCTTCCACACAGATATCCATGAGGACTTGGTCCAACCTTTGATTAAAGTTGACCTTTTTTGAGTTTGAAAAGGGACCTCGGGGATCACCTTCTTCTTGGCGACAACTTCATAGAAGTGGTCTTGATGCACCCTTGAGATGAATCTCTCCATCTCCCATGACTCGGAGGTGGAGGCTTTTGCCTTCCCTTTCCTCTTTCTAGAGGTTTCTCCGGCCTTAGGTGCCATAAATGGTTATGGAAAAACAAAAAGCAACGCTTTTACCACACCAAACTTAGAAGGTTTGCTCGTCCTCGAGCAAAAGAAGAAAGAAGAGAGTAGAAGAAGAAGAAATAGAGGAGATGGAGGGGGGCTTTGTGTTTCGGCCAAGGGGGAGAAGTAGTGTTTAGGTTGTGTGAAAATGAGGGTGTGAAGATAGGTGTATATAGGGGTGGATAGGGGGGTACGGTTCGGCCATTATGGGTGGGTTTGGGAGGGAAAGTGGTTTAAATTTGAATGGTGAGGCAGGTGGGGTTTTATGAAGGATGTATGTGAGTGGTGAAGAGAATGGTGGGATTTGATCGGTGAGGGATTTTTGGGGAAGAGGTATTGAGGTGATTGGTGAATGGGTGAAGAAGAGAGAGTGTGGTGGGGTAGGTGGGGATCTTGTGGGGTCCACAGATCCTGAGGTGTCAAGGATAGCTCATCTCTGCACCAAGTGGCGTGTAAAACGCCCTTTCTGCCAATCTTGGCGTTAAACGCCGGGCTGCTGCCCTTTTCGGGTGTTAAACGCCAGTCTGGTGCCCCTTTCTGGCGTTAAACGCCTGTCTGGTGCCCCATTTTGGCGTTAAACGCCCAAAATGGTGCCAGACTGGGCGTTAAACGCCCATTTGCTGCCTTTACTGGTGTTTAAACGCCAACAAGCTTTTCCACCAGGGTGTGCTATTTTTCTTTCTGTTTTTCATTCTGTTTTTGCTTTTTCAATTGTTTTTGTGACTTCACATTATCATCAACCTATAGAAAACATAAAATAACAATGGAAAATAGATAAATATAACATTGGGTTGCCTCCCAACAAGCGCTTCTTTAATGTCAGTAGCTTGACAGAGGGCCCTCATAGAGCCTCACAGATGTTCAGAGTAATGTTGGAACCTCCCAACACCAAATTTAGAGTTTGAATGTGGGGATTCAACACCAAACTTAGAATTTGGTTGTGGCCTCCTAACACCAAACTTAGAGTTTGAATGTGGGGGCTCTGTTTGACTCTGTTTTGAGAGAAGCTCTTCATGCTTCCTCTCTATGGTTACAGAGGGATATCCTTGAGCCTTAAACACAAAGGATTTTTTATTCACTTGAATGATCAATTCTCCTCTGTCAACATCAATCACAGCCTTTGCTGTGGCTAGGAAGGGTCTGCCAAGGATGATGGATTCATCCATGCACTTCCCAGTCCCTAGGATTATGAAATCAGCAGGGATGTAATGGTCTTCAACCTTTACCAGAAGCTTGTTTTCTTGAATTGTCTGCCATCTCTAGTGAGATTCTTGTAGCTTGTACCTCAAAGATCCCTAGCTTCTCCATTACAGAGAGAGGCATGAGGTTTATACTAGACCCTAGGTCACACAGAGCCTTTTCGAAGGTCATGGTGCCTAATGTACAAGGTATTGAGAACTTCCCAGGGTCCTGTCTCTTTTGAGGTAATCTCTGCCTAGTCAAGTCATCCAGTTCTTTGGTGAGCAAAGGGGGTTCGTCCTCCCAAGTATCATTACCAAATAACTTGTCATTTAGCTTCATGATTGCTCCAAGGTACTTAGCAACTTGCTCTTCAGTGACATCTTCGTCCTCTTCAGAGGAAGAATACTCATTAGAGCTCATGAATGGCAGAAGTAAATCCAATGAAATCTCTATGGTCTCAGTGTGAGCCTCAGATTCCCATGGTTCCTCATTAGGGAACTCATTGGAGGCCAATAGACGTCCATTGAGGTCTTCCTCAGTGGCGATCACTGCCTCTTCCTCCTCTCCAAATTCGGCCATGTTGATGGCCTTGCACTCTCCTTTTGGATTATCTTCTGTATTGATTGGAAGAGTATTGGGAGGGAGTTCAGTAACTTTCTTACTCAGTTGACCCACTTGTGCCTCCAAGTTTCTAATGGAGGACCTTGTTTCAGTCATGAAACTTTGAGTGATTTTGATTAGATCAGAGACCATGGTTGCGAAGTCAAAGTGGCTCTGCTTAGAATTCTCTGTCTGTTGCTGAGAAGATGATGGAAAAGGCTTGCCATTGCTAAACCTGTTTCTTCCACCATTATTGTTGTTGAAACCTTGTTGAGGTCTCTGTTGATCCTTCCATGAGAGATTTGGATGATTTCTCCATGAAGGATTATAGGTGTTTCCATAGGGTTCTCCCATGTAATTCACCTCTTCCATTGATGGGTTCTCAGGATCATAAGCTTTTTCTTTAGATGAAGAGTCCTTAGTACTGCCTGGTGCAGCTTGCATTCCAAACAGACTTTGAGAAATCATATTGACTTGCTGAGTCAATATTTTGTTCTGAGCCAATATGGCATTCAGAGTATCAATCTCAAGAACTCCTTTCTTCTGATTCGTCCCATTATTCACAGGATTCCTTTCAGAAGTGTACATGAATTGGTTATTTGCAACCATTTCAATGAGTTCTTGAGCTTCTGCAGGCGTCTTCTTCAGATGAAGAGATCCTCCAGCAGAGCTGTCCAATGACATCTTGGACAGTTCAGACAGACCATCATAGAAGATACCTATGATGCTCCATTCAGAAAGCATGTCAGAAGGACACTTTCTGATCAATTGTTTGTATCTTTTCTAAGCTTCATAGAGGGATTCACTTTCTTTCTGTCTGAAGGTTTGGACTTCCACTCTAAGCTTACTCAATTTTTGAGGTGGAAAGAACTTTGCCAAGAAGGCATTGACTAGCTTTTCCCAAGAGTTCAGGCTTTCTTTAGGTTGTGAGTCCAACCATATCCTAGCTCTATCTCTTACAACAAAAGGGAATAGCATAAGTCTGTAGACCTGATGAGGATTGGTGGACGAAATTGTGATTCATATGTTATTGCATTTTGTAAAATTCATTGCTTTTTCTTTCCCTGGCAATGGCACCAAAAACTGGTGCCAATACCATGGTTCACAACTTCGCACAACTAACCAGCAAGTGCACTGGGTCGTCCAAGTAATACCTTACGTGAGTAAGGGTCGATCCCACAGAGATTGTTGGTATGAAGCAAGCTATGGTCATCTTGTAAATCCCAGTCAGGTAGAGTCAAATGTAATTGGATTGGATATTTAAAAGATAAATAAAATAAAGGGATAGAAATACTTATGTAAATTGATGGTGGGAATTTCAGATAGGCGTATGGAGATGCTGTGTTCCTTCTGAATCTCTGCTTTCCTACTGCTCAAATTACAGTTTTCTTACATCATTCCTTTCCATGGCAAGCTGTATGTAGGGCATCACCGTTGTCAATGGCTACATCCCATCCTCTTAGTGAAAAAGGTCCAAATGCTCTGTCACAGCACGGCTAATCATCTGTCTGTTCTCAATCAGGTTGGAATAGAATCCCTTGATTCTTTTGCGTCTGTCACTAACGCCCAGCCTTCAGGAGTTTGAAGCTCGTCACAGTCATTCAATCCCGGAATCCTACTCGGAATAACACAGACAAGGTTAGACTTTCCGGATTCCCATGAATGACGCCATCAATTCTAGCTTATACCACGAAGATTCTGATTAAGGAATCCAATAGATATGCGCCCGGCCTAAGGTAGAACGGAAGTGGTTGTCAGTCATGCACGTTCATAGGTGAGAATGATGATGAGTGTCATGGATCATCACATTCATCAAGTTGAAGTGCAACGAATATCTTAGAACAGGAATAAAGAAAATTGAATAGAAACAGTAGTAATTGCATTAAAACTTGAGGTACAGCAGAGCTCCACACCCTTAATCTATGGTGTGTAGAAACTCCACCGTTGAAAATACATAAGTGAAAGGTTCAGGCATGGCCGAGTGGCCAGCCCCCATGGTCTAAGGACTAGGCGTCCAGAGATGTCTAATACACTAGTAAAAAGTCCTATTTATAATAAACTAGCTACTAGGGTTTACATGAGTAAGTAATTGATGCATAAATCCACTTCCGGGGCCCACTTGGTGTATGTTTGGGCTGAGCTTGATCTATCCACGAGATGAGGCTTTTATTGGAGTTGAACGCCAAGTTGTAACGTGTTTTGGGCATTCAACTCCGGGTCGTGACGTGTTTCTGGCGTTTTACTCCAGACAGCAACATGGAACTGGCGTTGAGCGCCAGTTTACGTCGTCAATTCCCGAATAAAGTATGAACTATTATATATTTCAGGAAAGCTCTGGATGTCTACTTTTCAACGCCGTTGAGAGCGCGCCATTTGGAGTTCTGTAGCTCCAGAAAATCCATTTTGAGTGCAGGTCAGTCAGATCCCAACAGCATCAGCAGTCCTTTGTCAGCCTCCTATCAGAGTTTTGCTCAAGTCCCTCAATTTCAGCCAGAAATTACCTGAAATTACAGAAAAACACACAAACTCATAGTAAAGTCCAGAAATGTGAATTTAACATAAAAACTAATGAAAACATCCCTAAAAGTAGCTTGAACTTACTAAAAACTACCTAAAAACAATGCCAAAAAGCGTATAAATTATCCGCTCATCACAACACCAAACTTAAATTGTTGCTTGTCCCCAAGCAACTGAAAATCAAATAAGATAAAAGAAGAGAATATACTATAAATTCCAAAATATCAATGAATATTAATTTCAATTAGATGAGCGGGACTTGTAGCTTTTTGCTTCTGAACAGTTTTGGCATCTCACTTTTTCCTTTGAAGTTCAGAATGATTGGCTTCTCTAGGAACTTAGAATTTCGGATAGTGTTATTGATTTTCCTAGTTAAGTATGTTGATTCTTGAACACAGCTACTTATGAGTCTTGGCCGTGGCCCTAAGCACTTTGTTTTCCAGTATTACCCCCGGATACATAAATGCCACAGACATATAACTGGGTGAACCTTTTCAGATTGTGACTCAGCTTTGCTAGAGTCCCCAGTTAGTGGTGTCCAGAGATCTTAAGCACACTCTTTTGCTTTGGATCACGACTTTAACCACTCAGTCTCAAGCTTTTCACTTGGACCTTCATGACACAAGCACATGGTTAGGGACATCTTGATTTAGCCGCTTAGGCCTGGATTTTATTTCCTTGGGCCCTCCTATCCATTGATGCTCAAAGCCTTGGATCCTTTTTACCCTTGTCTTTTGGTTTTAAGGGCTATTGCCTTTTTCTGCTTGCTTTTTCTTTTCCTTTCTATTTTGTTTCGCCATTTTCTGTTGCAAGCTTTCACTTTTCACTGCTTTTTCTTGCTTCAAGAATCAATTTCATGATTTTTCAGATTGTCAATAACATTTCTCTTTGTTCATCATTCTTTCAAGAGCCAACAGTTTTAACATTCATAAACAACAAGATCAAAATTATGCACTGTTCAAGCATTCATTCAGAAAACAAAAAGTATTGTCACCACATCAATATAATTAAACTAAATTCAAGGATAAATTCGAAATTCATGTACTTCTTGTTCTTTTGATTTAGGAACATTTTTCATTTAAGAGAGGTGAAGGATTAATGGAATTATTCATAACTTTAAGACATAGTTACTGTTCATACCCTGACCGAGGTCCTCCAACTCGGTAAATCCGCAAAGAGGTCCGACCTTGTCCTGAAACTCATACCTAAAGGTCGGACCTCGGACAAAAGAGCAAGGAAGGCCCATCAAAAGGAACGCAGCCCAAACCTAAAGGCCGAAAAGGCCTGGAAAAGGCGGTTCCACAAAGATAGAGGTAAAATCCCAAAAGATAAGATAAGATAAGAATATCTTATCCAGGGAAGATCACTGCCAACTACTATAAATACACTGGAGCACCCAGGTATGGCATACATTCCAAATCTACATATATCTGCTTGGACCCATGCTAACTTAAGCATCGGAGTGTCATTGCAGGTACAACCACCAACCATCCTGCATATCAAGCTCGGGTCACCGGACCCCCACCTCGGGCCTCTCCAGACGACCGAGCTGCACGTTTCAGGCAAACCCTCGGAACATTGGCGCCGTTGCCGGGGAACCTGGAAGTCATCTCTCTACCATGGCGGACGACCCTCTCAACAATGACCACGCTGCGTCTGAACAAGAGGACGAAATTGACACCGGAGAACGACCGGACAGCCCTCTATCACCACGCACTCCAGGAGGAAACAAACAGAATCGCCCAAAAACATCACTCCCAAACAAAGATCCACAAAATTCCGAAAAGGATAAGAGCTCGGAAATTCTAAAAGCAGTCCGAGCACAACAAAACCGACTAAAACAACTCGAAGAGGACATAAAAAAGCAGAAAGAAACTGAACAAGATCTGAAAAGGGAAGCTCGAAAGCGCAGAGAATTAGAAGAAAAACTGCGGAAAATAGAGGCCAACCTGAAAGACCGGACAGAACGCGGCACCACCACCGAGGGCAACCACGATCCCTTCACGCAAGAGATCATGAAGGAGAAGGTACCGCGAAACTTCAAACCACCCGATATGGACCTCTACGACGGCACCACCGATCCAAGTCATCACCTCAGCAACTTCAGAAGCAGAATGTACCTAGTCGACGCCTCCGACGCGATTCGGTGCAAAGCCTTCCCCACCACTCTCACCAAGTCAGCCATGAAGTGGTTCGACAACCTGCCACCAAGATCAATCACCAGCTTCGAAGACTTAACCAAAAAATTCCTAACAAGATTCTCTATTCAAAAGGACAAGACAAAACATGCCCCCAGTCTACTCGGGATCAAACAAGGTAACCAAGAAGCTCTCCGAGAATACATGGAGCGATTCAACAAAGCCTGCCTGGACATACAACACTTGCCCACTGAAGCAGCCATCATGGGACTAGCAAACGGCCTAAAAGAGGGATCGTTTAGCCAATCCCTATCCAAACGATACCCGACCTCCCTATACGAGGTGCAGGAGCGGGCAGAAAAATATATCAACATGGAGGAAACCTCCCAGCTAAGAGACTCTTCTAGGAAGGAATCAACCTACCCACTCCGAGATCGGGATCGGGAACAGAAGAAGAAAGAAGAACCCAACTCGGACAAGCCACGGAAGTACCACAACTACACCCCCCTCCGAGTCTCGCTGGTAGACATCTACAGAGAGGTATGCCACACCGAAAAGATCCCACCGCCCCAACCACTAAAACACAAGAAAGCGGGGAGAGATCGGTCCGAATACTGTGAATATCACAAGCTCTACGGTCATTCTACTAACGACTGCTACGACCTAAAAAATGTTATAGAAAAGCTAGCCAGAGAAGGAAAACTCGACAGATACATAGCAGAGAAAGGAGAAGAGACCAGGAAGAGAAGGCGGGGAGACAACGAAGATCGGGCCGAACAAACCCCGCGAACCCCTGAAAGACATGTTCACATGATAAATGGAGGTTTTGCAGGCGGAGGAACATCCAAATCCTCGCGAAAAAGACACCTCAAAGAAATCTATCACGTCCGAGAAGACGGTCCCCTGCCCGAATTACTCACTATCTCATTTACCCGAGAAGATGCTCAAGGGATAACTCCCGGACACGACGATCCAATGGTAATCACCATTATCCTAGCAAACGCCAACTTACATCGAACCCTGATTGACCAGGGAAGCTCAGCAGATATCCTGTTCAAAACGGCCTTCGACAAGCTCGGACTTGAAGAAAAAGAACTAAAGGCCTATCCCACCGACCTATTTGGACTAGGGGATACTCCGATCCATCCCTTAGGATACATCTCGCTACACACTACCTTTGGAAGAGGCGAGCAATCTAAAACATTAAGCATCGACTACATTATAGTCGACGTCACTTCAGCATACAATGCCCTCATTGGGCGACCAACCCTAAACAGACTGGCAGCTATAGTCTCGACCCCACACCTCTGTATGAAGTTCCCTACCGCAAAGGGAATCGCTACCCTAAAAGGCGACCAAAAACTAGCGCGGCGATGCTACAACGAAAGCCTGAGCCTAAAAGGGAAGGAGGTCAACACGATAGAACTCGGACGTGTTCAATCCTGAGAAGATCTTCGGCCACAACCAGAGGGAGAGACCGAAAAAGTCCAGATTGGGAACACACCTGAAAAAATAACAAACATAGGAGCAAACCTCGAAACGGGCCTAAAAGAGGAACTCATAACCCTCTTAAGGGAGAATTCCGACCTCTTCGCCTGGAAAGCCTCCGACATGCCAGGCATAAGCCCCGACCTGATGTGCCATAAGCTATCAGTTTACCCGGGATCCCGACCTGTCCAACAAAGACGCCGGAAGCTCGGACCCGAGCGCATGCAAGCAATAGAAGAACAAGTACAAGCACTGCTAGATGCAGGGTTCATTAGGGAAGTAAAATACCCCCTATGGCTCGCAAACGTGGTCCTGGTAAAAAAGCCCAACGGAAAATGGAGGATGTGCGTCGATTACACGGATCTCAACAAAGCCTGCCCCAAAGACCCATATCCACTACCAAACATCGACGCCTTAGTAGACGCAGCCTCAGGCTATAGATATCTCTCCTTCATGGACGCATACTCGGGATACAATCAAATCCCGATGTACGGACCCGACCAAGAAAAGACCTCGTTCATAACCCCAAGGGCAAACTACTGCTACGTAGTAATGCCCTTCGGGCTGAAGAACGCAGGAGCAACCTACCAGAGGCTAATGAACAAAGTGTTCTCAGAGCACATCGGACTACAGCTGGAGGTGTACGTCGACGACATGCTGGTAAAGACACAAGAAGACAGAAACTTGCTGACCGACCTCACCAGTATCTTCGGCACCCTCAGAAAACACAACATGAGACTTAACCCGACAAAGTGCACCTTCGCCGCAGAAGCCGGAAAGTTCTTAGGCTTCATGCTGACTCAAAGGGGCATCGAAGCAAACCCGGACAAATGCCAAGCGGTACTCAATATGAAGAGCCCGACATGTGTCAAAGAAGTACAACAACTAAATGGAAGGCTAGCCGCCCTATCAAGATTCTTGGCAGGATCAGCAATAAAGTCACTACCTCTCTACTCACTCCTAAAGAAAGGGAAACCCTTCTCATGGACCCCGGAGTGCGAAAAAGCCTTTCAAGAATTCAAGGAATTCCTCGGGCAGCCACCAATCCTAACCCGACCTTTAAAAGGAGAAGAACTCGTACTATACCTCTCGGTTGGAAATCGAGCAGTCGCTTCAGCGTTAATACGAGAAAATGACCGAGGACAACACCCCATATACTTTGTAAGCAAGGCACTACAAGGGGCCGAATTAAACTATCAGAAGATAGAAAAATTCGCCTACGCCCTAGTGTTCACAGCTCGGAGGCTCCGTCCCTACTTTCAAACCCACACCATCAAAGTCCGGACGAACCAACCCATGAGACACATCCTCCAAAAAACAGACCTGGCAGGACGAATACTGCAATGGGCGGTGGAACTGTCCGAGTTCGACCTCCACTATGAAACCCGGACTGCCATAAAATCTCAGTATCTAGCCGACTTCATCGCAGAATACACTGAGACCCCTGGAACCCCACTCTCATGGAACCTGTATGTCGACGGGTCCTCAAACAAAACTGGAAGCGGAGCCGGGGTTATACTCGAAAGCGACCAAGGAACGCGGATAGAACTATCCCTAAAATTCGAGTTCCAGGCTTCGAACAACCAAGCCGAATACGAGGCCCTACTAGCAGGTCTAAAGCTAGCCGAAGAGGTCGGAGCCCAGAAAATCACGATCTTCAGCGACTCCCAGGTCGTCACATCACAAGTAAATGGAAGCTACCAGGCCAAAGACCCAACTATGAAAAAATACCTGGACCAAACACAGGCACAATTACGCCACTTTTCAGAGATACAGATTCAGCACATACCTCGGGAACAAAACGCCCGGGCAAACGCCCTCTCAAAGCTTGCCAGCACCAAGCCCGGAGGCAACAACAGAAGTCTCCTCCAGGAAACCTTACAATCCCCCTCCGTGCTAAGAGAGGAAGAAACGCTGAATATATCCAACCAACAGCAAGGATGGATGACCCCCATACTCAACTACCTGAAGTCGGGAACTCTCCCCGCCGAAAAAAAGGAAGCTAAAAGACTCACGAAAGACGCCCAGAATTATACACTAATTCACGACGTATTATACAGAAGAGGATTCTCAAACCCCCTCCTTAGGTGCGTCCCGACCTCAGAAACAAAGAGTGTCCTCGAAGAAGTCCACGGAGGCATGTGTGGGAACCACCTCGGAGCTCGGGCATTATCCAAGAAAGTAGTCCGAGCCGGGTTCTACTGGCCGACCTTGCAAAGAGACGCAACGGAATTTGTGAAAATATGACCCCTGCCAAAAACACGCCAATTTTCACAAGGCACCACCCGAAGACCTTATCGCATCACTGCACCATGGCCCTTCGCAAAATGGGGACTTGACCTACTCGGCCCGTTCCCCCAAGGACCGGGGCAAGTCAAATACCTCATAGTAGGGGTCGACTACTTCACAAAGTGGATCGAAGCTGAACCCTTAGCCACCATCACGGCTCAGAAAAGCCGCAAATTCCTATACAAAAACATCGTCGCAAGGTTCGGAGTCCCCTACTCTATCACAACAGACAATGGAACACAGTTCACGGACACAAGTTTTCAGAACTTGGTGGCCGAACTAAAAATCAAACAGCAATTCACCTCAGTCGAGCACCCACAAGCCAATGGACAAGCAGAGGCTGCAAATAAAGTGATCTTGGCCGGGTTAAAATGAAGACTCCAAGAGGCCAAAGGGGCATGGGCCGAGGAGCTCCCCCAGGTGCTATGGGCATATCGGACAACTCCACACTCTACAACGGGAGAATTGCCATTCCGACTAGCTTATGGGATGGAGGCAATGATTCCTATCGAAATAGATGAAGGGTCACCTAGAACCATCTTCTACAACGAAAAAGGTAACCCGCAGGCACAAAGGGAAGAACTCGACCTCCTCCCCGAGGTCTGAGAAAGAGCTCGGATCCGAGAAGAAGCCTTAAAACGGCGAACGGCCCTCAGATACAATCAGAAAGTAATAAAACGAAGCTTCTCCATTCACGACCTGATTCTAATCCGAAATGACATTGGAACACAAAAGTCGGGAGAAGGAAAGCTAGCTGCAAATTGGAAAGGGCCCTACAAGGTAACAGAGGTCTTAGGAACAGGCTATTACAAAGTATCTGACCTGGAAGGCAATGAGTTGCCCAGGACCTGGCACGCCTGTAATCTAAGACGATACTACAGCTAGAAAAAGATAACCCGAGGTGTACTCTTTTTCCCTACAAGGGTTTTTTAATGAGACACCCGGTCAAGTAAGGCACCCGACCTAGTCAAGGGTAAACACTCTGTAAATATTCTTTCTTTTTTAATACTAATCAAATTTTTCTATTTTCTTTTCTTCTTCCTCGTGATGAAACAAATCCTGAAAAGTACCCCGCCAAGGCGCATTAATTTATGCTCGGCAAAACGCAAAAAATCATTGCCAAGAGACCACACAAGGTCGGCAAAGATAAAGCGATGAGGTTCAAATTAATGTGAGAAGTTATAAAAGCAACTCTGAAAAGGCTCAAAAAGCCAAATAAAAAGAGATTACAAAAATAACTTAAAAGGCCGACCAACGACAAGGTCGGACCCAACAAAGGGAAGTACTCGACTGCCCCACCCGAAGTCCGAGAAAAAGCCCGGATCCGAGAAAGAAGCCTTAAAACGGCGAAAATAAAGATTTCGAAAATGCTTACTAAAAAGTTGCTATGCAAAAACAACTAAAAAGTACAAGCGAAAAAACGAAATCAAAAGGAAAAAACAAAGTTTCAAAGAAAAAGCGCTAGCTAAAAGGTTGTTATCCAAAAACAACTAAAAAGCATAAAGCGGAGCTAAAAGTCAAAACGCGAACAAACACCGCATAATAAGCTAAAAAAGTTACTACAAGTAGCTAAAAGCAAAAAGGTGTTCAAAGCATCTAAAAAAGAGCCCACAGGCCGGGCAAAAAACCAAAGATAAAAGGATTACAGGGAACCAAGACCCTTCCCGGACTCCACATCGGCAGAAGGCTGCGGAGGAAACATAGAAATCGGGACAGCATTGACGGCGCCATCATCTCGGTTTAAAACCTCCACATCAGATCCCTCCCCGGCCAAAGGTAAAGTCGGGTCCGCAACCGGAACTTTAGGGTCAGACACCGGAACCTCATCCTCGTTGGGAGCAGGAACAATCTTTCCCTCCACAACAACATTATCCGTACTGAATAAACTCAGATCCAGGTCAGGAGCAAGAACCCGGACCTGAGCTTTCAAATTCTCAAACATAGCATCCATACCCTTAGCCACGTGTCCTTCTAACTCGTAAAAATCATCCTGAGCGGATTGCAACCTCTCCTTTGTCTCCACAAGCTCGGCATATGTCCGAGTATAGCTCTCCTTCGCCGCCTTCGCCATCTCCTCAGATGCATTCGCTGCCGCCACAGCCGCGGTAGCTTTAGCTTTCTCCTTCTCCAAAGATGCCTCCAGCTCAGCAATCCTAGCAGCCTTCAGCTCACTAATCCACTCGAACTCAGACTGAGCCTTCTCAAGTCGGGAACTGGTCGCGCCAAGGGGGGATTTCTTGAACTCTCGGGCAATAGCGGCGTGAAGACTAGCCATCCGGACACAGCTCCGCGCCATATACTGAAAATGGTGCTCCATAGACACATCATCAGTAGAAATAAAGGTCTGAGGGAGAATATGCTGTTCAACCCAACCAAGAGCATCAAAATCCTTATCATTAAAACTGGCAAGCTCTTGAGAGGTCTTCTGCTTCTTGGGAGGAGGACCCGAGGACGAAGGAGGAGAAGAGGTAGCAGGTCCAGAGGTCGGAGGATCTTGATTTATAGGTCGGAACTGGGGAGTCGGAATAGTCTTCGACCGAGTAGTGACACCCACAGTAGTCTTCTTCAGAGAAGATCGGGCAGAAGCCTCCCCAGCCTCGATATTTCGAGCAGCCACAGACTTCTTCGTCCGACGAAGGTACTTCATGGAATCCACCTGAGAAGACATCTCTGCAGAAATAAAAGAAAAGGATTACCACAACAGAAATTCCACCAAAACAAGCAAAGCCAAAATACTAAAAAAGATGAAATCTCGGAGAGGTCGGGAACTACCTAACTCGGAACGGAGAAGGCTTGGATCTCCCAACATTTTCTTCGTGTCCAAGTGAGGTGCCCGACCCCATAAACTGCTTACCACACCCACAAAAGCCTGCTCCACCTCATCTAGACTCTCAAGGGTATACTTAGTAGACACTACATTCTCCTGCCAACAAAGAGGAAAAGAAGGCTCCCCACTCTCATCTAGAAAGAAAGGTCGGACGTCCCCAGTAGCCCGGACCTTGAAATAAAAGTTCTTAAAATCATGAAAAGACTCATCATACAGGGTACAAAACTTCCTTCCCTGGTTAGCCCTAAAAGAAACCCAAGATACCTTCCCTCCGCCCGACCCTGGCTTCGTCAACACAAACAAGTAGGAAAAAAGAGAAATAGAGGGAGAAACGCCCAAGAACTGACACAAAAGTTGAAACAGCTTTAAAAACGCCCAAAAATTTGGATGGAGCTGCGTAGGAGCAAGATTACAAGACCATAACACCTCGGACTCCAGATCAGTAAAGGAAAGTCGGACGCCCAGCTTAAAGAAAAAACAATCATAAGCATAAAAGAAAAGCTTCTCGGAACTATCTAGGGGCGGAAAGCATACTCTCTCCTCGGAATCCGGGGCTACTAGTTCATAATCCCTCTCAGACTCCCTACTTTCACATATGCTACAATGCCTACGAAACCTAACTAAATACTCAGAATTTACCACGGAAGGGACTTTTAAAGGAAGAGGGTCTACCCAATCAAGACCACATGGAATTTTAGTCGACATCGCTTGAAGAACCTTTCGAGACATAAAATTCTTACCTACAAAGAAGAATACAACAGCAAGCAAAAAATCACATAAAGAAGACAAACGAAAAACCCATTCAGCAAAGCAAGAAAATGGGACAACCCAGAACAAAAACACCAGAGAACAAAAAAGAGCCCCCCCATATAAAAACAAACAGCAATGGCGGCGCCTCTTTTTGGGGCAACCCAGGCATAAAGAAAAAGAAACAAACAAGAGCCACACAAAGAACAGAAGCATATGATCACAAGAAAAGAGAAACATGGGAACAAACCTGGAAGAAGAAACGAAGACGAAGAGCTCCGAAGCAAGGAGAACGAAACAACGGCACAGAGGAAACCCCGGAAAGACACACAGAAAGATTCGGGAAAGCAGAACAAAGAGAAAGAAGAAGCAGTGCTCGCAAAAGCATAAGAAAGACAAAACGCTGAAAAGAGGAAAGGGAGCAAATAAATAAAGCCTTCACAGAGCCCGAACGGAAATCGAGGAAAAACGGTAAAATGCAATAAATGCAGAAACGGCCATTTTTTGAATTTTGAAAAAACTACTATGCCCGAGCACGACCTCCCAAAAAAGGACGAACTCGGGCAGGGGCACTGTTCATACCCTGACCGAGGTCCTCCAACTCGGTAAATCCGCAAAGAGGTCCGACCTTGTCCTGAAACTCATACCTAAAGGTCGGACCTCGGACAAAAGAGCAAGGAAGGCCCATCAAAAGGAACGCAGCCCAAACCTAAAGGCCGAAAAGGCCTGGAAAAGGCGGTTCCACAAAGATAGAGGTAAAATCCCAAAAGATAAGATAAGATAAGAATATCTTATCCAGGGAAGATCACTGCCAACTACTATAAATACACTGGAGCACCCAGGTATGGCATACATTCCAAATCTACATATATCTGCTTGGACCCATGCTAACTTAAGCATCGGAGTGTCATTGCAGGTACAACCACCAACCATCCTGCATATCAAGCTCGGGTCACCGGACCCCCACCTCGGGCCTCTCCAGACGACCGAGCTGCACGTTTCAGGCAAACCCTCGGAACAGTTACTAAACACTAATGATCATGAAGTAGAGACACAAAACATGAATGAACACAACATAAAAAACGAAAAGCAGAAAGAAATAAGAACAAGGAATGAATCCACCTTAGTGGCGTCTTCTTCTTGAAGGACCAACAATGTCCTTAAGCTCTTCTATGTCCCTTCCTTGCCTTTGTTGCTCCTCCCTCATTGCTTTTTGATCTTCTCTTATTTCATGAAGAATGATGGAGTGCTCATGATGTTCCACCCTTAATTGTTCCACATTGTAGCTCAAATCTTCTAAGGAAGTGTTGAGTTGTTCCCAATATTGTTGGGAGGAAAGTGCATCCCTTGAGGCATCTCAGGGATTTCTTGATGATGAGTTTCCTCATGCATCTCTTGAGATGGGCTTATCCTCTTCAATGGGGATGTCTCCTTCTATGATAACTCCAGCTGAGTAACATAGATGGCAAATAAGGTGAGGAAAAGCTAGCCTTGCCATGGTAGAGGGCTTTTCGGCTATTTTGTAGATTTCATTGGAGATGACTTCATGAACTTCTACTTCCTCTCCAATCATGATGCTATGAATCATGATGGCCCGATCCACAGTAACTTCTGATCGGTTGCTAGTGGGAATGATGGAGCATTGAATGAACTCCAACCATCCTCTAGCCATAGGCTTGAGGTCCAGTCTTCTCAGTTGAACTGGCTTGCCTTTGGAGTCTCTTTTCCATTGAGCTCCTTCCACACATATGTCCATTAGGACTTGGTCCAACCTTTGATTAAAGTTGACCTTTCTAGTGTAGGGGCGTTCATCTCCTTGCATCATGGGCAAGTGGAACGCCAACCTCACATTTTCTGGACTAAAATCTAAGTATTTCCCCCGAACCATTGTGAGATAATTCATTGGACTCGGGTTCATACTTTGATCATGGTTCTTAGTGATCCATGCATTGGCATAGAATTCTTGAACCATTAAGATTCTGACTTGTTGCATGGGGTTGGTTAGGACTTCCCAACCTCTTCTTCGGATTTCATGTCGGATCTCCGGATACTCATTTTTCTTGAGCTTGAAAGGGACCTCTGGGATCACCTTCTTCTTTGCCACAACATCATAGAAGTGGTCTTGATGGCTTTTGGAGATGAATCTTTCCATCTCTCATGACTCGGAGGTGGAAGCTTTTGTCTTCCCTTTTCCTTTTCTAGAGGATTCTCCGGTCTTAGGTGCCATTGATGGTAATGGAAAACAAAAAATATTATGCTTTGACCACACCAAACTTAAAATATTGCTCGCCCTCGAGCAAGAGAAGAAAGAAGAAAAGAAGAAGAAGAAGAAAATATGGAGGAGAGTGAGGGGAGATGGAGTCGGCCAAGGTATAGAGGAGGGGGTTTTGTTGTGTAGAAATGAAGTAGAATGGAAGGGTATATATAGGGAAGGGAGAGGGTGTAGTTTTGGTCATTTAGGGTGGATTTGGGTGGGAAAGTGTTTTTGAATTTTGAAGGTAGGTGGGGTTTATGGGGAAGAGTGGATGGATGTGAGTGGTGAAGGGGGTAGTTGGGAAGAGAAATTGAAGTTGTTGGGAAGTGTGTTTTGGGGAAGAGTGTTATAGGATTAGGAGGTAAGGTGGGAATACGTTAGGTGGGGATCCTGTGGGGTCCACAGATCCTGAGGTGTCAAGGATTTACATTCCTGCACCAATTAGGCATGTAGAATGCCTTTGCACACCATTCTAGCGTTTAAACGCCGAGATGATGCACACTCTGGGCGTTCAACGCCCATGTGTAGCATGTTTCTGGCGTTGAACGCCAGTTCCATGCTTGTTACTGGCGTTCAGCGCCAGCTTTCCTCAAGGCACATTCCTGGCGTTCAAACGCCAAAATGTTGCTTGTTTCTGGCGTTCAGCGCCAGATTCATGCTCTGTTTTGGCGTTGAACGCCAGCCAGATGCTCCTTACTGGCGTTGAACGCCAATATGTCCTCCCTCCAGGGTGTGATTTTTCTTCTGCTGTTTTTTATTCTATTTTTAATTTTTATATTTTTTTTCGTGACTCCACATGATCATGTACCTAATAAAACACAAAATAACAATAAAATAAAATAAAAATTAGATAAATAAAAATTGGGTTGCCTCCCAACAAGCGCTCTTTTAATGTCATTAGCTTGACAGTGGGCTCTCATGGAGCCACAAGGTGATCAGGTCAATGTTGTTTAGTCCCAAGACCAAACTTAGAGTTTGGACATGGGGTCTTAACACCAAACTTAGTGTTTGGTTGTGGCCTCCCAACACCAAACTTAGAGTTTGACATTGGGGGCTCTGTTTGACTCTGTACTGAGAGAAGCTCTTCATGCTTACTCTCCTTTGTCACAGAAGGATGGCCATGTGTCTTAAACACAAGGTAGTCCCCATTCAATTGAAGGACTAATTCACGTCTGTTGACATCTATCACAGCTCCTGCTGTGGCTAGGAAAGGTCTTCCAAGGATGATGCACTCATCCTCTTCCTTCCTAGTGTCTAAGATTATGAAATCAGCAGGGATGTAAAGACCTTTAACCTTTACTAACACGTCCTCTACTACTCCATAAGCTTGTCTTAATGACTTGTCTGCCAATTGTAATGAGAACAAGGCAGGTTGTACCTCAATGATCCCCAGCTTCTCCATTACAGAGAGTGGCATAAGATTTATCCCTGACCCCAGCTCACATAGAGCTTTTTCAAAGGTCATGGTGCCTGGTGGACGAAATTGTGATTCTTGATTAGTGGCTCCTTGGCATGTGCCAAAAAGTTAAACTAACTCAACTAACTGATTACTTCCTTTTCACAATTCCGTTCAACTAACCAGCAAGTGTACTGGGTCGTCCAAGTAATACCTTACGTGAGTAAGGGTCGAATCTACAGAGATTATTGGTTTCAAGCAATCAATATTTATTTTATTAATCTTAGTCAGGATGTCAATAGGATTAGTTTGGATTAAAAGTGAAATTACTGGATTTGATTATAAAAATAAAAGAGGGAACAATGTTACTTTGATTTGCAGCACTGGGGAATATGTTGGAGTTTTGGAGATGCTTTGTCCTTTGAATTTCTACGTTTCTTTGAAGTCCTCTTCTCACACGCCTGGTTCCTTCCATGGCAAGCTCTATGTAGGGTGTCACCGTTGTCAATGGCTACTTCCCATCCTCGCAGTGAAAACTATGCTCACGCACTCTGTCACAGTACGGCTAATCACCGGTTGGTTCCCGCTCCTACTGGAATAGAATCCCTCTTTTGCGTCTGTCACTAACGCCCAGCAGGTTAAAGTTTGAAGCACGTCACAGTCATTCAATCCTGGAATCCTACTCGGAATACCACAGACAAGGTTTAGACTTTCCGGATTCTCATGAATGCCGCCATCAATCCGGCCTATACCACGAAGATTCTGTTGGGGAATCTAAGAGATATTTATTCAGTCTGATGTAGAACGGAGGTGGTTGTCAGGCACACGTTCATGGATTGAGGAAGGTGATGAGTGTCACGGATCATCACCTTCTCCACAGTTAAGCGCGAATAAACATCTTAGATAAGAACAAGCGTGTTTGAATGGAAAACAAAGGAATTGTATTAATTCATCGAGACGCTGCAGAGCTCCTCACCCCCAACAATGGAGTTTAGAGACTCATGCCGTCACAAAGTATGTAATTCAAATCTGAAAATGTCATGAGGTACAAGATATGTCTGTAAAAGTTGTTTAAATAGTAAACTAGTAACCTAGGTTTACAGAAAGTGAATAAACTAAGATAATTGGTGTAGAAATCCACTTCTGGGGCCCACTTGGTGTGTGCTGGGGCTGAGACTAATGCTTTCCACGTGTGGAGGCCTTTCTTGGCGTCAAACTCCAGGTTTTGACGTGTTTTGGGCGTTCAACTCCGGATCATGACGTTTTTCTGGCGTTTAACTCCAGACAGCAGCATGTACTTGGCGTTCAACGCCAAGTTACGTCGTCTATCCTTGCGCAAAGTATGGACTATTATATATTGCTGGAAAGCCCTGGATGTCGGCTTTCCAACGCCGTTGAGAGCGCGCCAATTGGACTCCTGTAGCTCCAGAAAATCCATTTCGAGTGCAGGGAGGTCAGGATCCAACAGCATCAGCAGTCCTTTTTCAGCCTAAGTCAGATTTTTGCTCAGCTCCCTCAATTTCAGCCAGAAAATACCTGAAATCACAGAAAAACACACAAACTCATAGTAAAGTCCAGAAATATGATTTTTGCCTAAAAACTAATATTATTTTACTAAAAACTAACTGAAACATGCTAAAATCTACATGAAATTACCCCCAAAAAGCGTACAAAATATCCGCTCATCACAACACCAAACTTAAACTGTTGCTTGTCCTCAAGCAACTAGATAAATAAAATAGGATTTAGCAGAAATTAAGAAGTAATAATATTTTAGAGTTTTAAATGAAGCTCATATTCTTATTAGATGAGCGGGGCTTGTAGCTTTTTGTTTCTGAACAGTTTTGGCATCCCCCTGTATCTTTAAATTTTCAGGATAATTGGCATCCTTAGGAACTCAGAATTCAGATAGTATTATTGACTCTCCTAGTGTAGTATGTTGATTCTTGAACACAGTTATTTTATGAGTCTTGGCTGTGGCCCTAAGCACTTTGTTTTCCAGTATTACCACCGGATACATAAATGCCACAGACACATAACTGGGTGAACCTTTTCAGATTGTGACTTAGCTTTGCTAAAGTCCCCAGTTAGTGGTGTCCAGAGCTCTTAAGCACACTCTTTTGCTTTGGATCACGACTTTAACCACTCAGTCTCAAGCTTGTAACTTGGACCTGCATGCCACAAGCATATGGTTAGGGACAGCTTGGTTTAGCCGCTTAGGCCTGGATTTTATTTCCTTGGGCCCTCCTATCCATTGATGCTCAAAGCCTTGGATCCCTTTTTTATTCTTAGCTAGTGCTCATGGCTTGTTTTTTTTTTTTTTTTTTTGAGAACTGCTTTTTCTTGCTTCAAGAATCAATTTCATGATTTTTCAGATCATCAATAATATTTTTCGTGTTCCTCATCCTTTCAGGAGCCAATATTCATCAAATTCAAAGTACAATTTATGCACTGTTCAAGCATTCATTCAGAGAACAAAAAGTATTGCCACCACATATAATTAATTATAGTCTTTATTACTAAGAACTCATAAATATAGATTACTTCTTTATTCTAAAAAAATTCTACTACTTTATTCATGCCTGATGATGATGAGAAAAAAAACTATAGCTTAATTGGAAATAAAATCAAAATAGACATACTAATTACTACTAAATATCTCCTAAGGTGAAAATAAAAAAAACGCTATCACTAAGTTAAAGCAGGAAAAATTGGAACTCAGCAACCTGTTGTTTTGAGAAGTAGATGCTCTCTAATTATTCTGGGTGTGGTTCAAGGATTAATTTTTTGGCGCTTCAGCTCCCTTAGATCACGCCCTTGCTCCTCCTGTTCCTTGAGCAGTTTGCAAATCATGCTACCTTGATTATTCTGTTCTTCCTTTATTTGATCCATAGCTTCTTGCAATCTGGAAATAGAAGCCTCAAGATGTTCCCAATATTCGAATTGGGGCAGTTCTGGGAGGGCCTCTTGTGCTCTCCTCTTGGTTGAATCATCTTGTTGCTGTTGTCTGACCATTGATATTCCAGTAATGGGCTTTTCAATTAGGATATATTCAGTTATTCCCATCTTTACTCCAGCATCTTTGCAAAGCATAGAAATTAGGCTTGGGTAAGCCAATTTAGCGTCTGTAGAATTCTTGTTTGCAATTTTGTATAGCTCACATGAGATCAGCTGATGGACTTCCACTTCTTTTCCTAGCATGATGCAGTGAATCATGACAGCTCTTTTGATGGTAACTTCAGAACGGTTGCTGGTGGGTAATATGGAACAACTAATAAAATCCAGCCAGCCTCTAGCAACTGGTTTTAGATCTTCTCTTTTGAGTTGAACTGGGTTGCCAGTTGTACTGGTAGTCCACTTGGCTCCAGGAACGCATATATCTTCCAAGATCTTGTCCAATCCTTTATTGATCCTCATCATTCTCCTATTAAAGGAGTCTGGGTCATCCTTCAGTTGAGGAATCTTGAATATCTCCCTGATCTTGTCAGCATTGGTATGAATGATCTTTCCTCTGACTACGGTTTTATGGTCAAAGATAGCCGCTCCAATGATTCTTTACCTTTCTGTCTGCCATAGATTAGCATAGAATTCCTGAACCATGTTCCTTCCCACTTTCGTTTCAGGATTGGCCAGAATTTCCCAATTCCTGTTTCGAATCTGCTCTTGGATCTCCGGATATTCATCTTCTTTCAGATCAAATCTGACTTCCGGGATCACTGATCTGTGACTCATTATTTTGTAGTAATGGTCTGAATGTTCTTTAGTTAAGAACTTCCCTTGATTCCAGAGGGGCTTTGGATTGCTCTTTTCCTTGCCCTTTTGGGTGGTTTGCTTTTCTCTAGGGGCCATGATCAAGAGACACAATAGTTTTTGTGATCACGGGTAAAACACACCAAACTTAGAGCTTTGCTTGTCCTCAAGCAAAAGAGAAGAAAGAAGAGGCAATGAAGGAGAGCAGGTGTTGGATGGTGTTGATGAGGAAGTCGCCGAACACAAGATATAGGGAGGGGGGTGGGTAATTTCGAAAAATAAGAAAGAGATAAGATAGAAGATATGATTTTAAAAGATATGATTAGAGAAAGATATAATTTTTAAAAAAGAAAGATATGAAAAAATTTTTAAAAGATAGAATTGAAATTTTTAATTTGAAAAGATTTTAAAAGATAGTAGATGTGTTGGAAACAAATTTGAAAAGATGATGGATTGGATTTGAAAGCCATTTGTTTTTTTTGGGTTAAGATGTATCTAAAACATTTGCAAAATTGGATTTTAGAAATTAGGATAAAAACTTTTGGAATTGAAAGTGATAATTTGAAATATGTTTATGCAAGAAATCATGAATTAAAACATAAAAATTATGAAAAATTATATAAAAAATGAAAATGTACCTCCTCCCATCATCCTGGCGTTGAACGCCCATGTGGTGCATGTTTTGGGCGTTCAACGCCCACATGGTGCTTCTCCTGGGCGTTCAACGCCCAATTGGAGCTTCTTTCTGGCATTGAACGCCAAGAAGTCCTTCTTCACTGGGCGTTTTTCTGAACGCCCAGGATGCTAGCAGACTGGCGTTAAACGCCCAGAAGGTGCATCTTTCTGGCGTTTAACGCCCAGAAGATGCTCCTTTCTGGCGTTTAACGCCCAGATGGCTACCCTTACTGGCGTTAAACGCCCAGTGGGAGCTTCTTTTGGGCGTTTAACGCCCAAAGTATTTCTCACTGGCTTTTTCACGCCAGTGAGCTTCCAAATTTTCCTGTAACTCTGTGACTTCAACCGATTGCTAATTCACCTTTGAAGATACTTGGACTTAAAACCTGTAAAGAAAAGAAAATTTATCTAATTAGTAACTAAACTTTGTAAATGGCTGGGTTGCCTCCCAGCAAGCGCTTCTTTAATGTCCTTAGCTGGACTGTCACTGATCTTCAATGTAATCTCAGTCTTGAGCATTCTTGCTCAAAATTATCTTCAAGATAGTGTTTAACTCTTTGTCCATTGACAATGAACTTTTTGTTAGAGTCATTATCTTGAAGCTCTATGTGGCCATATGGTGATACACTTGTAATTACATATGGACCTCTCCACCGGGATTTAATTTCCCGGGGAATAATTTGAGCCTAGAATTAAATAGCAGAACTTTCTGCCCCGGCTTAAAGACTCTGGATGACAATTTCTTATCATGCCATTTTTTTGCTTTTTCCTTGTAAATTTTTGCATTTTCAAAAGCATTGAGTCTAAACTCTTCTAGCTCATTTAACTGGAGCAATCGTTTTTCTCCAGCTAATTTGGCATCAAGATTCAGGAATCTGGTTGCCCAGTAGGCCTTGTGTTCCAGTTCCACTGGCAAGTGACATGCCTTTCCATACACAAGCTGGTATGGAGAGGTCCCTATAGGGGTCTTAAATGCTGTTCTGTATGCCCACAGAGCATCATCCAAGCTTCTTGCCCAATCCTTTCTACGGTTAATTACAGTCCGTTCCAGGATTCTTTTAAGTTCTCTATTTGAGACTTCCGCCTGCCATTAGTCTGTGGGTGATATGGAGTAGCCACCCTGTGGTTGACTCCATAACGTACTAGAGCAGAGTAGAGCTGCTTATTACAGAAATGAGTACCCCCATCACTGATTAACACTCTGGGGATACCAAATCTGCTGAAGATATGTTTCTGGAGGAATTTAACACTGTTTTAGTGTCATTAGTGGGTGTTGCAATAGCCTCCACCCATTTGGATACATAATCCACTGCCACCAGAATATAGGTGTTTGAGTATGATGGTGGGAAAGGTCCCATGAAGTCAATGCCCCATACATCAAACAACTCAATTTCCAAGATTCCTTGTTGAGGCATAGCATAACTGTGGGGCAGGTTGCCTGATCTCTGGCAACTATCACAGTTAAGCACAAATGCTCGGGAATCTTTATAGAGAGTAGGCCAGTAGAAGCCACTCTGGAGACTCTTGTGGCTGTTCGTTCACTTCCAAAATGTCCTCCATACTGTGATCCATGGCAATGCCAGAGGATCTTCTGTGCTTCTTCTTTAGGCACACATCTACGGATTACTCCGTCTGCACATCTCTTAAAGAGATATGGTTCATCCCAAAGATAGTATTTTGCATCTGTGATTAATTTCTTTGATTGCACCTTACTGTACTCTTTGGGTATGAATCTCACTGCCTTGTAGTTTGCAATGTCTGCAAACCATGGCACTTCCTGGACGGCTAGTAATTGCTCATCCGGAAAGGTTTCAGAAATTTCAGTGAGAGGGAGGGACGCCCCTTCCACTGGTTCTATTCGGGACAGGTGATCTGCTACTTGATTTTCTGTCCCTTTTTTGTCTCTTATTTCTATATCAAACTCTTGCAGAAGCAGCACCCACCTAATAAGTCTGGGTTTGAATCCTGCTTTGTGAGTAGATATTTAAGAGCAGCATGATCAGTGTATACAATCACTTTTGATCCCACTAAGTAGGATCTGAATTTGTCAATGGCGTAAACCACTGCAAGTAGCTCTTTTTCTGTGGTTGTGTAATTCTTCTGTGCATCATTTAACACACGGCTGGCATAGTAAATGACATGCAGAAGCTTGTCATGCCTTTGTCCCAACACTGCACCAATGGCATGGTCACTGGCATCACACATTAACTCAAATGGTAATGTCCAGTCTGGTGCAGAGATGATTGGTGCTGTAACCAATTTAGCTTTCAGAGTTTCAAATGCTTGCAGACACTCTTTGTCAAAGATAAATGGCGTGTCTGCAGCTAGCAGGTTGCTCAGAGGTTTGGCAATTTTTGAAAAATCCTTTATAAACCTCCTGTAGAACCCTGCATGTCCCAGAAAGCTTCTGATTGCCTTAACATTAGCAGGTGGTGGTAATTTTTCAATTACTTCTACCTTAGCTTGGTCACCTCTATCCCCTTGTTCGAAATTTTGTGCCCAAGGACAATTCCTTCAGTCACCATAAAGTGACATTTTTCCCAGTTTAAAACTAGGTTAGTCTCTTGGCATCTTTTCAGAACAAGTGCTAAATGGTTAAGGCAGGAGCTGAATGAGTCTCCAAATACTGAAAAGTCATCCATGAAGACTTCCAGGAATTTTTCCACCATATCAGAGAAAATTGAGAGCATGCACCTCTGAAAGGTTGCAGGTGCATTGCATAAGCCAAATGGCATCCTTCTGTATGCAAATACTCCAGAAGGGCATGTGAATGCCGTTTTCTCTTGATCCTGGGGATCTACTGCAATTTGATTATAACCTGAATATCCATCCAGAAAGCAGTAGTATTCATGACCTGCTAGTCTTTCTAGCATCTGGTCTATGAATGGTAAAGGAAAATGATCCTTTCTGGTGGCTGTATTGAGCCTTCTATAATCAATACACATACGCCACCCTGTAACTGTCCTTGTAGGGACCAGTTCATTTTTTTCATTGTGAACCACTGTCATGCCTCCTTTCTTAGGGACAACTTGGACAAGGCTCACCCAGGGGCTGTCAGAAATAGGATAAATAATCCCAGCCTCTAGTAATTTAGTGACCTCTTTCTGCACCACTTCTTTCATAGCTGGATTCAGCCGCCTTTGTGGTTGAACCACTGGCTTGGCGTCATCTTCCAACAAGATTTTGTGCATGCACCTGGCTGGGCTAATGCCCTTAAGATCACTAATGGACCACCCAAGAGCTGTCTTGTGCGTCCTTAGCACTTGAATTAGTGCTTCCTCTTCCTGTGGCTCTAAGGTAGAGCTTATAATTACAGGAAAGGTTTCACCTTCTCCCAGAAATGCATATTTCAGAGATGGTGGTAATGGTTTGAGCTCGGGTTTTGGAGGTTTCTCCTCTTCCTGAGGGATTTTCAGAGGTTCCATTATCTTCTCTGACTCCTCCAAATCAGGCTGAACATCTTTAAAGATGTCCTCTAGCTCTGATTCGAGACTCTCAGCCATATTGACCTCTCTTACCAGAGAATCAATCATGTCAACACTCATGCAGTCATTTGGGGTGTCTGGATGTTGCATGGCTTTGACCACATTCAACTTAAATTCCTCCTCATTGACTCTCAAGGTTACTTCCCCTTTTTGACATCAATGAGGGTTCGGCCAGTTGCTAGGAAAGGTCTTCCTAGAATGAGAGTTGCACTCTTGTGCTCCTCCATTTCCAGCACCACAAAGTCAGTAGGAAAGGCAAATAGCCCAACCTTGACAATCATGTCTTCAATCACGCCTGATGGGTATTTAATGGAGCCATCAGCAAGTTGAAGACATATCCTGGTTGGTTTGATTTCTTCAGTTAAACCAAGCTTTCTGATAGTAGATGCAGGTATCAGGTTGATACTTGCCCCAAGGTCACATAAAGCTTGCTTGGTGCAATTACCTTCTAATGTGCATGGTATCATAAAGCTCCCAGGATCTTTAAGCTTCTCAGGTAAGCTTTTCAGAATGACTGCACTGCATTCTTCAGTGAGGTAAACCTTTTCAGTCTCCCTCCAATCCTTCTTATGACTTAAGATCTCTTTCATGAACTTAGCATAAGAGGGTATTTGCTCAAGTGCTTCTGCAAACGGAATCTTTATTTCAAGAGTCCTGAGATAGTCTGCAAAGCGGGCAAATTGCTTATCCTGTTCCGCTTGACGGAGTTTTTGAGGATAAGGCATTTTGGCTTTGTATTCCTCAACCTTAGTTGCTGCAGGTTTATTACCTACAGAAGTGGGTTGGGAAGCCTTGTTATCAGCACTTGTATGTGACTGATTCCCTACTGGCATTTGAATGCCAGAGGTATGAGCTGGAGTGGCGTTAGACGCCATTTCCTTGCTTGTTACTGGCGTTTGAACGCCAGAACCATGCTCCTTTTGGGCGTTCAACGCCAGATTCAAGCTTGTTTCTGGCGTTGAACGCCAGGAATCAGCATGGTCTGGGCGTTCAGCGCCAGCTTTATCCCTTTCTGGGCTCTGCTTGTCCTCAGAGGGATTTGATTAGCTATTCGTTCATTTCCTTGCTTCTTGCTGCTTTGAAGTGAGGTATTTAATGTTTTCCCACTTCTTAATTGAACTGCTTGGCATTCTTCTGCTATTTGTTTTGACAGTTGTTTTTCTGTTTGCTTTAATTGCACTTCCATGTTCCTGTTTGCCATTTTTGTTTCCTGTAATATCTCCTTGAATTCGGCTAGCTGCTGAGTTAGAAAGTCTAATTGCTGATTAAATTCATTAGCCTGATCCACCGGACTGAGTTCTGCAGTTACTGTTTTAGCTTCTCCTTTCATGGAAGATTCACTGCTTAGATACAGATGCTGATTTCTGGCAACTGTATCAATAAGCTCTTGAGCTTCTTCAATTGTTTTTCTCATGTGTATAGATCCACCAGCTGAGTGGTCTAGAGAAATCTGAGCTTTTCTGTAAGCCCATAGTAGAAGATGTCTAATTGCACCCATTCTGAAAACATTTCAGAGGGGCATTTTCTTAGCATCTCTCTGTATCTCTCCCAAGCATCATAAAGGGATTCATTATCTCCTTGTTTGAAGCCTTGGATGTTTAGCCTTAGCTGTGTCATCCGTTTGGGAGGGAAATAGTGATTCAGGAATTTTTCTGACAGCTGTTTCCATGTTTTTATGCTGTTCTTAGGCTGGTTATTTAACCACCTCTTAGCTTGATCTTTTACAGCAAATGGAAACAGTAGTAATCTGTAGACATCCTGATCCACTTCCTTATCATGTACTGTATCAGCAATTTGCAGAAATTGTGCCAGAAACTCTGTAGGTTCTTCATGTGGAAGACCAGAATACTGGCAGTTTTGCTGCACCATGATAATGAGCTGAGGATTCAGCTCAAAGCTACTAACTCCAATGGAGGGTATACAGATACTACTCCCATATGAAGCAGTAGTGGGGTTGGCATATGACCCCAGAGTCCTCTTGGACTGTCCATTCAAACTTACTTCCATAATGGAATACATGTTGAGAATTTATTTTGTTAATTTTAAAAAAAAAATGGAATAAGTAATAACAATATATAAAAAAAAAGGAGTTAAAATATATATATATATATATATTTTTTTTATTAATTTTTTTTTTAAAAAATTAAAATAAAAACGAAATAAATAAAAGAAAGTGGAAATATTTTAAAATTGAAAATTGAATTTTTATAAATGATTTTCGAAAAAAAATAGTTCAAAATTAGTTAGAAAAACAAAAATTTTTTTGAATTTTGAAATTTTATGATGAAAGAGAAAAACACACAATAGACACAAGACTTAAAATTTTTAGATCTAATGCTCCTTAATTTTCGAAAATTTTTGGAGGAAAAACACCAAGGAACACCAAACTTAAAAATTTTAAGATCAAGACACAAGAAAACTCAAGAACACTTTGAAGATTCACAAGAACACCAAGAACACAAGAAAGAACACCAAACTTAAATTTTAGAAAATCAAGACAAGTTTTCGAAAATTATAAAAGATTAACAATAAAACACCAAACTTAGAGTTTGGTACAAGATTAAATCAAGAAAAATTATTTTGAAAAAGATTCTCAAAAGTATTGGTGCTCCCTTATCAAGAATATGACCCTTCTATTCTAGCCAAATGGCCAAAAAGGGTAACAAATTGTTATGAATGGGTATATTCATCTTAGAAGACTAATACTTTGGATTAGTATAAGAAAAACGAGAAAAGCCACAAAACAAGAAAAATTAAAGATCAAACAAGAAAATAAACATGAACAACTTGAAGATCAATGAAGAACAAAGAACACAAGTCGAAAATTTTAAAGAAAATAAAGATATGCAATTGACACCAAACTTAGAACAAGACACTAAACTCACGAAAATTAGCAACTAATAACGAAAAATACTAAATTTTGAAAAGAAATTTTTGAAAAGAAACTATCCTATCAAGATTTATGACTCTATAACAATAAAAATAAAATAAATTATTCCTAATCTAAGAATAAATAAGCCTTCAATTGTCCAAACTCAATAATCCCCGACAACGGCGCCAAAAACTTGGTGGACGAAATTGTGATTCTTGATTAGTGGCTCCTTGGCATGTGCCAAAAAGTTAAACTAACTCAACTAACTGATTACTTCCTTTTCACAATTCCGTTCAACTAACCAGCAAGTGTACTGGGTCGTCCAAGTAATACCTTACGTGAGTAAGGGTCGAATCCACAGAGATTATTGGTTTGAAGCAATCAATATTTATTTTATTAATCTTAGTCAGGATGTCAATAGGATTAGTTTGGATTAAAAGTGAAATTACTGGATTGATTATAAAAATAAAAGAGGGAACAATGTTACTTTGATTTGCAGCACTGGGGAATATGTTGGAGTTTTGGAGATGCTTTGTCCTTTGAATTTCTACGTTTCCTTGAAGTCCTCTTCTCACACGCCTGGTTCCTTCCATGGCAAGCTCTATGTAGGGTGTCACCGTTGTCAATGGCTACTTCCCATCCTCGCAGTGAAAACTATGCTCACGCACTCTGTCATAGTACGGCTAATCACCGGTTGGTTCCCGCTCCTACTGGAATAGAATCCCTCTTTTGCGTCTGTCACTAACGCCCAGCAGGTTAAAGTTTGAAGCACGTCACAGTCATTCAATCCCGGAATCCTACTCAGAATACCACAGACAAGGTTTAGACTTTCCGGATTCTCATGAATGCCGCCATCAATCCGGCCTATACCACGAAGATTCTGTTGGGGAATCTAAGAGATATTTATTCAGTCTGATGTAGAACGGAGGTGGTTGTCAGGCACACGTTCATGGATTGAGGAAGGTGATGAGTGTCACGGATCATCACCTTCTCCACAGTTAAGTGCGAATAAACATCTTAGATAAGAACAAGCGTGTTTGAATGGAAAACAAAGGAATTGTATTAATTCATCGAGACGCTGCAGAGCTCCTCACCCCCAACAATGGAGTTTAGAGACTCATGCCGTCACAAAGTATGTAATTCAGATCTGAAAATGTCATGAGGTACAAGATATGTCTGTAAAAGTTGTTTAAATAGTAAACTAGTAACCTAGGTTTACAGAAAGTGAATAAACTAAGATAATTGGTGTAGAAATCCACTTCTGGGGCCCACTTGGTGTGTGCTGGGGCTGAGACTAATGCTTTCCACGTGTGGAGGCCTTTCTTGGCGTCAAACTCCAGGTTTTGACGTGTTTTGGGCGTTCAACTCCGGATCATGACGTTTTTCTGGCGTTTAACTCCAGACAGCAGCATGTACTTGGCGTTCAACGCCAAGTTACGTCGTCTATCCTTGCGCAAAGTATGGACTATTATATACTGCTGGAAAGCCCTGGATGTCTGCTTTCCAACGCCGTTGAGAGCGCGCCAATTGGACTCCTGTAGCTCCAGAAAATCCATTTCGAGTGCAGGGAGGTCAGGATCCAACAGCATCAGCAGTCCTTTTTCAGCCTAAGTCAGATTTTTGCTCAGCTCCCTCAATTTCAGCCAGAAATTACCTGAAATCACAGAAAAACACACAAACTCATAGTAAAGTCCAGAAATATGATTTTTGCCTAAAAACTAATATTATTTTACTAAAAACTAACTGAAACATGCTAAAATCTATATGAAATTACCCCCAAAAAGCGTACAAAATATCCGCTCATCAGTGCCTATGGTACAAGGTATTAAGAACTTGCCAGGATCTTGTCTCTTTTGAGGTAAAATTTGCCGAATCCAGGTATCTAGTTCACTAATGAGCAAGAGAGGTTCACTTTCCCAAGTCTCATTACCAAAAAACTTGGCATTCAGCTTCATGATAGCTCCTAAATATTGAACAACTTGCTCTCCAGTCACATCTTCATCCTCTTCAGAGGAAGAATAGTCTTCAGAGCTCATGAATGGCAGAAGGAGATTTAATGAATCTCTATGGTCTCTATATGAGCCTCAGATTCCTTTGGATCCTTAATAGGAAACTCCCTCTTGCTTGAGAGACGTCCCAGGAGGTCCTTCTCACTAGGATTTCGTCCTTCTCCTCCCTTGTGCATTCGGCCATATTGATTACATCAATGACCTTGCACTCTCCTTTTGGATTCTCTTCTGTATTGCTTGGGAGAATACTGGGAGGAGTTTCAATTACTTTCTTACTTAGCTGGCCCACTTGTGCCTCCAGATTTCTGATGGAAGATCTTGTTTCACTCATGAAACTGAAAGTGGCTTTTGACAGATCAGAGACTAAATTTGCTAAATTAGAGGAGCTTTGTTCAGAATTCTCTTGTCTGTTGCTGAGCAGATGATGGAAAAGGCTTGTTATTACTGAGCCTATTTCTTCCACCATTATTAAAGCCTTGTTGAGGCTTTTGTTGATCCTTCCATGAGAAATTTGGGTGATTTCTCCATGATGAGTTATATGTGTTTCCATAAGGTTCACCCATGTAATTTACCTCTGCTATTGCAGGGTTCTCAGGATCATAAGCTTCTTCAAAAGCTGCCTCTTAGTACTGTTGGATGCATTTTGCCATCCATTCAGACTTTGAGAGATCATGTTGACTTGCTGAGTCAACACTTTGTTCTGAGCCAATATGGCATTCAGAGCATCAATTTCAAAACTCCTTCCTCTAAGGCGTCCCATTACGTAATTTCTCTCAGAAGTGTACATGAATTGGTTTTGCAACCATGTCAATGAGTTCTTGAGCTTCTGCAGGTGTTTTCTTTAGGTGAAGGATCCACCTGCAGAATGGTCCAATGACAATTTCAAAAACTCAGATAGACCATAATAGAAATATCTAATATGGTCCATTCTGAAAACATGTCAGATGGACACCTTTTGGTCAACTGCTTGTATCTTTCCAAGCTTCATAGAGGAATTCACCATCTTTTTGTTTGAAGGTCTGAACATCCACTCTAAGCTTGCTCAGCTTTTGAGGAGGAAAGAATTTATCCAAGAAAGCCGTGACCAGCTTATCCCAGGAGTCCAGGCTATCTTTAGGTTGTGAGTCCAACCATATTCTAGCCCTGTCTCTTACAGCAAAAGGGAAAAGCATGAGCCTATAGACTTCAGGATCTACTCCATTTGTCTTAACAGTCTCACAAATCTGCAAGAACTCAGTTAAAAACTGGTAAGGATCTTCAGATGGAAGTCCATAAAACTTGCAGTTCTGTTGCATTAAAGCAACTAGTTGAGGTTTAATCTTAAAGTTGTTGGTTCCAATCGCAGGAATGGAGATGCTTCTTCCATCAAATTTGGACGTTGGTTTTGTAAAGTCACCAAGCATTCTGCTTGCATTATTGTTGTTGGGTTCGGCTGCCATCTCCTTCTCTTGTTCAAAAATTTCTGAAAGGTTGTTTCTAGATTGTTGTAATTTAGCTTCTCTTAGTCTCCTCTTCAGAGTCCTTTCAGGTTCTGGATCAATTTCAACAAGAGTGCCTTTTTCCTTGCTTCTGCTCATATGAAAGAGAAGAAAACAAGAAAAGGAGAGGAATCCTCTATGTCACAGTATAGAGATTCCTTTATGTTAGAGTGAAGAATCCAAACACAGGGGGAGGAGTGAGTTTGGATTTTTGGATGAAGAGAGGTGAAGAGAAGTGTTAGTAAATAAATAATTAAATAGAATGAGAAAAGAGAGGGAGAATTCGAAAATTAATTTTTGAAAAGGAGTTAGTAATTTTGAAAATTAAAGATAAGATATGATTAAAATTAAAATTTAAAACAATTAAAAAGAAATTTTGAAAAAGAGAGAGGTATTTTCGAAAATTAGAGAATGAGAAGTAGTTAGGTGGTTTTGAAAAAGATAAGAAACAAACAAAAAGTTAATTAGTTGGTTGAAAAAGATATTAAAATCAAATTTGAAAAGATAAGAAGATAAGAAGTTAGATAAGATATTTTAAAATCAAATTTTTGAAAAAAGATAAAATTTTGAAAAAGATATGATATAAAAGATAAGATAAAAAGATGTGATAAAAAGATATGTTTGAAAAAGATTTAATTTTTAAAATTAAAATTAATTACTAACAAGAAACTAAAAGATAAGATTCTAGAATTTAAAGATTGAACCTTTCTTAACAAGAAAGTAACAAACTTCAAATTTTTTAATCAATCACATTAATTGTTAGTGTAATTTTGAAAATATGATATAAAGATAAGAAAAAGATTTTGAAAATATTTTGAAAAAGATTTTTGAAATTTTCAAAAAAAAAAGGAAAAAATTGTAAAAGATATGATTTTTGAAAAAGATTTTGAAAAGATAAGATTTTTAAATTTTGAAAATTTGATTTGACTTGTAAGAAACAACTAATTTTGAAAATTTTTGCCTAAGTCAACTCAAATTTTCGAAAATTATGAGAAAAATAAGGAAAAGATATTTTTTTATTTTTGAATTTTTAATGATGAGAGAGAAAAACATAAAAAATGACCCAAAACATGAAAATTTTGGATCAAAACACATAATATATGCAAGAACACTATGAATGCCAAGATGAACACCAAGAACACTTTGAAGATCATGATGAACATCAAGAACATATTTTTGAAAAATTTTTCATACAAAGAAAACATGCAAGACACCAAACTTAGAAATCTTTAATGCATGGACTCTAACAAACGAAAAATGCATATGAAAAACAAGAAAATACACAAAACAAGAAATCATCAAGATCAAACAAGAAGAGTTGTCAAGAACAACTTGAAGATCATGAAGAACACTATGATGCATGGGTTTTCAAAAAATGCAAGAAAAAAATTTTTTTAAACCATGCAATTGACACCAAACTTAAAAATTGACTCAAGACTCAAACAAGAAACACAAAATATTTTTGGTTTTTATGATTTTATGATTTTTTGTATTTTTATTAATTTTTTTGAAAATATTTTTGAAAAAACGAAAAAGAAAAGAAAAATTTTGAAAAAGGTTTTTGAAAAGTTTTTGAAAAGAAAATTACCTAATCTGAGCAACAAGATGAACCGTCAGTTGTCCAAACTCGAACAATCCCCGGCAACGGCGCCAAAAACTTGGTGGACGAAATTGTGATTCATATGTTATTGCATTTTGTAAAATTCATTGCTTTTTCTTTCCCTGGCAATGGCGCAAAAAACTGGTGCCAATACCATGGTTCACAACTTCGCACAACTAACCAGCAAGTGCACTGGGTCGTCCAAGTAATACCTTACGTGAGTAAGGGTCGATCCCACGGAGATTGTCGGTATGAAGCAAGCTATGGTCATCTTGTAAATCCCAGTCAGGTAGAGTCAAATGTAATTGGATTGGATATTTAAAAGATAAATAAAATAAAGGGATAGAAATACTTATGTAAATTGATGGTGGGAATTTCAGATAGGCGTATGGAGATGCTGTGTTCCTTCTGAATCTCTGCTTTCCTACTGCTCAAATTACAGTTTTCTTACATCATTCCTTTCCATGGCAAGCTGTATGTAGGGCATCACCGTTGTCAATGGCTACATCCCATCCTCTCAGTGAAAAAGGTCCAAATGCTCTGTCACAGCACGGCTAATCATCTGTCGGTTCTCAATCAGGTTGGAATAGAATCCCTTGATTCCTTTGCGTCTGTCACTAATGCCCAGCCTTCAGGAGTTTGAAGCTCGTCACAGTCATTCAATCCCGGAATCCTACTCGGAATACCACAAACAAGGTTAGACTTTCCGGATTCCCATGAATGCTGCCATCAATTCTAGCTTATACCACAAAGATTCTGATTAAGGAATCCAAGAGATATGCGCTCGGCCTAAGGTAGAACGGAAGTGGTTGTCAGTCATGCGTGTTCATAGGTGAGAATGATGATGAGTGTCATGGATCATCACATTCATCAAGTTGAAGTGCAACGAATATCTTAGAACAGGAATAAAGAAAATTGAATAGAAACAGTAGTAATTGCATTAAAACTTGAGGTACAGCAGAGCTCCACACCCTTAGTCTATGGTGTGTAGAAACTCCACCGTTGAAAATACATAAGTGAAAGGTTCAGGCATGGCCGAGTGGCCAGCCCCCATGGTCTAAGGACTAGGCGTCCAGAGATGTCTAATACACTAGTAAAAAGTCCTATTTATAATAAACTAGCTACTAGGGTTTACATGAGTAAGTAATTGATGCATAAATCCACTTCCGGGGCCCACTTGGTGTATGTTTGGGCTGAGCTTGATCTATCCACGAGATGAGGCTTTTATTGGAGTTGAACGCCAAGTTGTAACGTGTTTTGGGCGTTCAACTCCGGGTCCTGACGTGTTTCTGGCGTTTTACTCCAGACAGCAACATGGAACTGGCGTTGAGCGCCAGTTTACATCGTCAATTCCCGAATAAAGTATGAACTATTATATATTGCTGGAAAGCTCTAGATGTCTACTTTCCAAAGCCGTTGAGAGCGCTCCATTTGGAGTTCTGTAGCTCCAGAAAATCCATTTTGAGTGCAGGGCGGTCAGATCCCAATAGCATCAGCAGTCCTTTGTCAGCCTCCTATCAGAGTTTTGCTCAAGTCCCTCAATTTCAGCCAGAAATTACCTGAAATTATAGAAAAACACACAAACTCATAGTAAAGTTCAGAAATGTGAATTTAACATAAAAACTAATGAAAACATCCCTAAAAGTAGCTTGAACTTACTAAAAACTACCTAAAAACAATGCCAAAAAGCGTATAAATTATCCGCTCATCAAGGATCTTCCAATGGAAGTCCATGGAACTTGCAATTCAGTTGCATTATAGAAAATAATTGAGGCTTAAGCTCAAAGTTGTTTGCTCCAATGGCAGGGATAGAGATGCTTCTCCCATAGAAGTCGGGAGTAGGTGCAGTAAAGTCACCAAGCACTTTCCTTGCATTGTTGGCATTGTTGTTGTTTTCGGCTGCCATGTCTTCTTCTTGTTTGAAGATTTCTGTTAGGTCCTCTCCAGAGAGTAGTGCTTTAGCTTCTCTTAGCTTCCACTTTAAGGTCCTTTCAGGTTCAGGATCAGCCTCAACAAGAATACTTTTGTCCTTGCTCCTGCTTATATGAAAGAGAAAAGAACAAGAAAGTATGGAATCATCTATGTCACAGGATAGAGATTCTTTGAGGTGTCAGAGGAAAAGAAGAATAGAAGGAGGAGGTAGAAGAATTCGAACTTATCAAGAGGGATAGAGTTCGAATTGTGCATTGAGGAGGAGTGTTAGTCCATAAATAGAAGCATGTGAGAAGAGGGGAAGAATTTTCGAAAATTAAAGTTGGAAAAGAAATAAAGTGATTTTGAAAAAGATTTTGAAATTAGAAATCAAAGATTTGATTGAAAACTATTTTTAAAAAAAATGTGATTAAGAAGATATGATTGAAAAGTTATGGTTTTAAAGAGATATAATTGAAAAACAATTTAAAAAGATTTGATTTTTAAAATTAATGACTTGGCTAACAAGAAATTTAAAAGATATGATTCAGACATTAAACCTTTCTCAACAGAAAAGGCAACATACTTGAAATGTTTGAATCAAATCATTAATTGTTAGCAAGTATTTTTGAAAATGGAAAGAAATTCATTTTGAAAATATATGATTGAAAAGATATGATTTGAAAAAGATTTGATTTTGAAAAATTATGAAAACTTGAAAAAATTTGAATTAAAAACAAAATCTTCCCTCTTGTGCCATCCTGGCGTTAAACGCCCAGCCCTGGCTGGCGTTTAAACGCCAGTTTTCCTTCCTCACTGGGCGTTTTGAACGCCCAGCTTTTTCTGTGTAATTCCTCTGCTGTATGTTCTGAATCTTTAATTCTCTGTATTATTGACTTGAAAAGACACAATTTAAAAATTTTTGTATTTTTTTAATGATGAGAAACAACCAAAATGCAACTAAAATCAGATAAACAATGCATGCAAGACACCAAACGTAGAAGTTTGTATGCTATTGACACTAACAAATTGAGAATGCATATGAGAAACAACAAAACACTCAAGACAAGAGAATTTAAAGATCAGAGCAAGAAAATTGATGAGCGGATAATTTGTACGCTTTTTGGCATTGTTTTTAGTATGTTTTTAGTATGATTTAGTTAGTTTTTAGTATATTTTTATTAGTTTTTAATTAAAATCCACTTTTCTGGGCTTTACTATGAGTTTGTGTGTTTTTCTGTGATTTCAGGTATTTTCTGGCTGAAATTGAGGGACCTGAGCAAAAATCTGATCCAGAGACTGAAAAGGACTGCAGATGCTGTTGGATTCTGACCTCCCTGCACTCGAAGTGGATTTTCTGGAGCTACAAAAGCCCAATTGGCGCGCTCTCAACGCCGTTGGAAAGTAGACATCCTGGGCTTTCCAGCAATATATGATAGTCCATACTTTGCCCAAGATTTGATGGCCCAAACCGGCGTTTAAAGTCACCCTCAGAATTCCCAGCGTTAAACGCCGGAACTGGCACCTAAATGGGAGTTAAACGCCCAAACTGGCATAAAAGCTGGCGTTTAACTCCAAGAAGAGTCTCTACACGAAAATGCTTCATTGCTCAGCCCAAGCACACACCAAGTGGGCACGAAAGTGGATTTTTATGTCATTTACTCATCTATGTACACCCTAGGCTACTAGTTCTCTATATATAGGACCTTTTACTATTGTATTTACATCTTCTGATCTTTGGAATCTTTTGTTCTTTAGATCTTTTGATCACTTTGGGAGGCTGGCCTCACGGCCATGCCTAGACCTTGTTCTTATGTATTTTCAACGGTGGAGTTTCTACACACCATAGATTAAGGTGTGGAGCTCTGCTGTACCTCGAGTATTAATGCAATTACTATTGTTCTTCTATTCAATTCCGCTTGTTCTTATTCTAAGATATTCATTCGCACTCAAGAACTTGATGAATGTGATGATTATATGACGCTCATCGTCATTCTCACTCATGAACAAAGTGACGGACAACCACTCTTGTTCTACAAGCAAACGAGGCTCTAATGTTTATCTCTTGGATTCCTGATACACGATGCATGGTTGATCGACTGACAACCGAGTGCTCGCCTGACAAACGAGCCAGCCAGTCCGTGAGATCAGAGTCTTCATGGTATAGGCAAGAACTGATGGCGGCATTCAAGAGAATCCGGAAGGTCTAACCTTGTCTGTGGTATTCTGAGTAGGATTCAATGATTGAATGACTGTGACGTGCTTCAAACTCCTGAGGGCGGGGCGTTAGTGACAGACGCAAAAGAATCACTGGATTCTATTCCGGCCTGATTGAGAACCGACAGATGGATAGCCGTGCCGTGACAGGGTGCGTTGAACATTTCCAATGAGAGGATGGGAGGTAGCCACTGACAACGGTGAAACCCTTGCATAAGCTTGCCATGGAAAGGAGTAAGAAGGATTGGATTAAGACAGTAGGAAAGCAGAGAGACGGAAGGGAAAGCATCTTCATACGCTTATCTGAAGCTCTCACCAATGATATACATAAGTATCTCTATCTTTATCTTTATGTTTTATTCATCATCTATACCCATTTGAGTCTGCCTGACTGAGATTTACAAGGTGACCTAGCTTGCATCATACCAACAATCTCTGTGGGATCGACCCTTACTCGTGTAAGGTTTATTACTTGGACGACCCAGTGCACTTGCTGGTTAGTTGTGCAAAGTTGTGTAGTGATCACAATTTCGCACACCAAAAATCATCAAGAACAACTTGAAGATCAATGAAGAACATAATGCATGTAATTTTCAAAAATTAGAAGAATAAAGACATGCAATTGACACTAAACTTAAAATGAGACACTAGACTCAAACAAGAAACATAAAATATTTTTTGGTTTTAAGATTTTATAATTTTTTTTGGATTTTTCGAAAATTGAGTGGAAAAGAAAATAAGGATATCAAAATTCTTAATGAGAATTCCAGGAATCATGCAATGTTAGTCTAAAGCTTTAGTCTAAAAAGATCAGACATGGCTAGCCAAGCTTCAGCAGGACATTACATTCAACAGCTAAATTGATGAGAATCAATAAGCTTTTGTGATGATAAGAACATCACCTTGAAACTCTAGAATTCATTCTTAAAAATTCTGAAGAAAAATACCTAATCTAAGCAACAAGATGAACCGTCAGTTGTCCAAACTCGAACAATCCACGGCAACGGCGCCAAAAACTTGGTGCAGGAAATTGTGATCATCAATGGCGCCATCAACATGGTACACTCAATTGCAATCTCAACTCTTTATCACAACTTCGCACAACTAACTAGCAAGTGCACTGGGTCGTCCAAGTAATAAACCTTACGCGAGTAAGGGTCGATCCCATGGAGATTGTTGGTATGAAGCAAGCTATGGTCATCTTGTAAATCTCAGTCAGGCGGATTCAAATTGTTATGGAGGATTGAAAATTAAAAGATGAATAAAACATAAAATAAAGATAGAGATACTTATGTAATTCATTGGTGAGAATTTCAGATAAGCGTATGGAGATGCTTTGTCCCTTCTGTCTCTCTACTTTCCTACTGTCTTCATCCAATCCTTCTTACTCCTTTCCATGGCAAGCTGTATGTTGGGCATCACCATTGTCAATGGCTACAGTCCCGTCCTCTCAGTGAAAATGTTCAACGCGCTCTGTCACAGCACGGCTATTCATCTGTCGGTTCTCGATCATGTCGGAATAGAATCCAGTGATTCTTTTGCGTCTGTCACTAACGCCCCACAATCGCGAGTTTGAAGCTCGTCACAGTCATTCAATCCCTGAATCCTACTCAGAATATCATAGACAAGGTTTAGACCTTCCGGATTCTCAAGAATGGCCGCCAATGGATTCTAGCTTATACCACGAAGATTTTGATTAAGGAATCCAAGAGATAAACATTCATGCCTTGTTTGCATGTAGAACGGAAGTGGTTGTCAGGCACGCGTTTATAAGTGAGAATGATGATGAGCGTCACAAAATCATCACATTCATCATGTTCTTGGGTGCAAATGAATATCTTAGAACAAGAATAAGCTGAATTGAATGGAAAATAGTAGTAATTGCATTGATACTCAAGGTACAGCAGAGCTCCACACCTTTAATCTATGGTGTGTAGAAACTCCACCGTTGAAAATACATAAGTGATAATGGTGATCATTAGCTTCAGCCCCAGAGAGGAAACCAGAAGAACCAAGATCTGATCTAAGATAGCATAGGACTGATCAAAGATGATATGAAGATCTAAAGTGATCCAAAGATAAAAATACAATAGCAAAAGGTCCTATTTATAGAGAACTAGTAACTTAGGGTTTACAAAAATGAGTAAATGACGTAAAAATCCACTTCCGGGCCCACTTGGTGTGAGCTTGGGCTGAGCATTGAAGCTTCCATGTGTAGAGACTTTTCTTGGAGTTAAACGCCAGCTTTTGTGCCAGTTCGGGCGTTTAACTCCCACTTCTGTGCCAGTTCCGGCGTTAAACGCCGGGAATTCTTGAGCTGATTTGGAACGCCGGTTTCGGCCATCAAATCTCGGGCAAAGTATAGACTATTATATATTGCTAGAAAGCCCTGGATGTATACTTTCCAACAAAATTAAGAGCGCGCCAATTGGACTTCTGTAGCTCCAGCAAATCTACTTCAAGTGCAGGGAGGTCAGAATCCAACAGCATCTGCAGTCCTTTTTCAGCCTCTGGATCAGATTTTTGCTCAAATCCCTCAATTTCAGCCAGAAAATACCTGAAATCACAGAAAAACACACAAACTCATAGTAAAGTCCATAAAAGTGAATTTTAAATAAAAACTAATAAAAATATAATAAAAACTAACTAAAATATTCTAAAAAATACTAAAAATGATGCCAAAAAGTGTATAAATTATCCGCTCATCAAACATAAAATAAAATTACCCAATCTAAGCAACAAGATGAACCATCAGTTACCCAAACTCGAACAATCCCCGGCAACGGCACCAAAAACTTGGTGCACAGAATTGTGATCACACTTTTCACAACTCCAGTACAACTAACTAGCAAGTCCAGTGGGTCGTCCAAGTAATAAAACCTTACACAAGTAAGGGTCGATCCCACGAAGATTGCCAGCTTGAAGCAAGCTATGGTCATCCTGTAAATCTTAGTCAGGCAGATTCAATTGGTTATGAGTTTTGATAATTGAAAGATAGATAAAACATAAATTAAAATAAATATACTTATGTAATTCATTGGTGGGAATTTCAGAAAAGCGTTTGGAGATGCTTTGTCGCTTCTGAACCTCTGCTTTCTTATTGTCTTCATCCAATCATGCGTGCTCCCTTCCATGGCAAGTTGTATGTTGGTGGATCACCGTTGTTAATGGCTACCATCCGTCCTCTCAGTGAAAATGTTCCGGCTACGGTTTCTGTACAGTTAATCAACTGTCGAATTTCTCGTCTCAGATGAAAAATACCAAGCACAGCTACCGCACGACTAATCATCTGCCGGTTCTCACTTGCATCAGAATAGGACATCTCTATCCTTTTGCACACTGTCAATGCTCCCAACATTCGTGAGTTTGAAGCTCGTCACAGTCATCCCATCCCAGATCCTACTCGGAATACCACAGACAAGGTTTAGACTTTCCGGATCTCAAGAATGCTGCCAATCGGTTCTAGCCTATACCACGAAGGTTCTAATCTCACGGATTCAAAAGCTCTGTTGTCAGGAGAGGTAAGTGAAATCTGTGGATCAGAGACCCAAGAGACTATTCTCTGGCTATCGTCCAATGACTGTGTTGAACATCATGTAGACCGCTTGTGGTTGACAGGCACGTGGATCTTGGCTAAGCGAGTAACGAAGATAGTGGGTGATTGTCACGGGTCACCCCTTCATTCTGACTTAACTGAATTAAGTATGAGAGTATATCATGGAAAAGAAGTAGGCGTGAATTAAAAGAGAAACAATAATACTTGTATTTGTTCATGAAGAACAGCAGAGCTCCTCACCTTAATATATGAGGTGTAGAAACTCCACTGTAGAAAATACATAAGAGAAAAAGGTCTAGGCATGGCCAAATGGCCAGCCTCCCAGGTGGCATAAGATAATTCTCAAAAGCTTCCCGCCCCCCAAATACAATAGTAAAAAGTGATATATATATATATATATATATATATATATATATATATATATATATATATTAAACTTGTTACTAGGGTTTATAGAAATTGAGTAACTAAGTGCAGATAGTGCAGAAATCTACTTCCTGGGCCCACTTGGTGTGTGCTTGGATTGAGATTTGAAGCTTTCACGTGCATAGGCCATTCTTGGAGTTAAACACCAACTTGGATGCCAGTTTGGGCGTTTAACTCCAGTTCCGGTGCTAGTTCCGGCGTTTTACGCTAGAAAAGGGTCTCTGGTGTGCATTTGGATGCCAGTTTGGGCCATCAAATCTCGGGCAAAGTATGGACTATTATACATTTCTGGAAAGCCCAAGATGTCTACTTTCCAACGCGATTGAGAGCACACCAATTAGGCTTCTGTAGCTCCAGAAAATCTACCTCAAGTTCAGGAGGGTTAGAATCCAACAGCATCTGCAGTCTTTTCTCAGCCTCTGAATCAGATTTTTGCTCAGGTCCCTCAATTTCTGCCAGAAAATACCTGAAATCACAAAAAAACACAAAAACTCATAGTAAAGTCCAGAAATGTGATTTTTGCATAAAAACTAATAAAAATATACTAAAAAGCCACTAAAACATACTAAAAACTACCTAAAAACAATGCCAAAATAAAAACAATTGCTGAGGACTGCACCAATTGCATAATCACTGGCATCACACATCAGTTCAATTGGTAGGTCTCAGTTGGGTGCAAAAATGATGGGTGCAGAGGTAAGCTTTATTTTCAAAGTTTCAAAGGCATGTAGCTAATCCTTGCTAAAAACAAAAGGAGTGTTAGTGGCTAAGAGATTGCACAGGGGTTTTGCAATTTTTGAAAAGTCTTTTATAAATTTTTTGTAGAACCCTGCTGTTCCGAGGGTTACCTGAAACTGTAGGTCGATCTCGGTTGAGATCTTCTATGTTGGTCAGAGCCGACGTGTCCGGCAGGTGTATAGCGGCCGGAGCTAGTGTGTCCGACTTGTGGAACTGAGAGTGCTGCTGATCCTTTATCACCGAAAGGTGGGGGGTACCTGCAAGGGACTCCGATGCTTAAGTTAGCAAGGGTATTAAGCAGGTATTGAGTAGAATCAGAGTATGAGTTATACCTGGGTGCTCCAGTGTATTTATAATGGTGTAGAGTGACCTTTTTGGATAAGATAAGTTAGTTATCTTATCTTATCTTATCTTCTAGATGAGGTCAGCTTATCTTTCATGGGAACCGCCCTTCCCTCTGTAGGCTTGGGCTGCCTTAGGATTTGGGGCGTGTTCCTCTATTTGGGCCCTTCTTTGGGCTTTTCTGGTGACTTGGCCGAGCTCTTTGGAAAGAGGTCGGGTTGTCCCGTCCTGAAGAGGTCGGTCGCTTTGTCTGACGAACATCCCGGATCGGACAGCTCGACCCAGGGTATGAACAGTGCCCCTGCTTGAGCTCGATCTTCTTTTTTGAGGTCGAGTCCTTGACTTCGGTCCTTCTTTTGGTGAAGCCAAACTCAAGCATCTTGTCGATTCCTTTGTAGTAGTTTTTGAATGTAGAACGTTTCCTCTAAAAGCGTGCGCTTTTATATCGGCGCTTTTTGGGAACGTGCGAGGGTTTAATGCTTTCATTAATTTTGGCATTAATTGCCCCGTTTCCCTTTGGCTTTTTACTTTTGATTTTGAAAACCCAGAAACGGTTTCTCTCCTTCCCCCTTTTCGTAACTTCTTTTCTCCGCTCCCTTTGCTCTCTGTTTTTCGTTTGCATTTTTACTTTCTCGCGTTGTGGCGTCGCTTGGCATTTTTTCTGGAGCTTCTATTTTCGCCTGGAGTTTTGTAGTTTCGCGCTTCTCCCTGTGACATTGCTCTTGTTCGCGTTCTTTATTTTGCTTGTGAGAGGGCGTTTCCAGATTTCGTCTTTCATCTTCAATTTCTTTAAAGCTTGCCACTCTTTCAGGTTGGTACTAGCTTTCTTGCTTCTTTTGTAGCTTCGTCTTCAATTTTTAGGTGAAGCTTTGATTTTGCATGTTTGAAAGTTTGAATCTTTTCGTGGTCTTGTATTTGCTTGTTACTGTAACATGTTTTTCCTGTATTCTCTTGGCATTTCCGTCGAGGCTTTCTAGGATTTTATTGTTGCTTCTGGTTGTTTCCTGTCTGATACCGATAGAAAATCTGCATCTGTTCTTTGCTTTGTTTGGAGATTGTTTTTTGTCTGATTCTGAAAAAAGTTCGCACCTTTGATGATTTCTACTTGGCGTGCTTTGATTTTTGGGAATGCTTTTTACTTGGTAGACTATAATGATGCTTGGTTTGCTATTTTGAATTCTTTCTGAGAAATGCTGGGGTGCGAGCTGTAGATCTTGCCTGGAAACCTTGCTTTGTTACTGCCTCCAAAGGATGCCCCAGGACTTTTGGTTTGAGTCTTGGGGTTTTCCTTTTCTTGTTTCTTTGCCTGTATCATATTGACCGAGTTGTTTTCTCCCTTTGTCCGGGATGTTTTTAGTAACCCCATCTACTTTTTTTACTTGTAGGATTAGTTGGCCTCATGTCTTCTCGCAATAACATTGTAGAGATGTCTTCCAGAGTTCTCGAGGGGATGTCCGATTGGCTGGACTCCCTTGTTTTGTTGTGTGTTTCTGTTGTGGATGCTGAATTTTGCACAGAGCTGAGGAAGCGCCATAGGATTTTGTGGTAACAATGCCCGTGAGGAGGATTACGAGCTTGTTGCTCCTGATTCTTATGAGAGAGTTTGTTTTCCGACTTCTATGCCTATGAATACTTCTTCAGCCAGTTGAACGTTACTTTTCCTTTCACTGCTTTCGAGACCGACCTGCTGTGGTCGTGTAATATTGCCCCATCCCAGCTTCACCCAAATACCTGGGGTTTTATTAAAATTTTTCAGCTTCTCTACTGAGAATTAAATGTAACACCCTCTCAGACTCTTTTCCTTTATTTGTTTGTTTCCACCAAGCCTGGCAGTTCTTCAAAAAAGAAAGCTTCCTGGGTTTCTTTCAGGTCCACCCAGGGCCATAAAGTTTTTGCTATGTATGATGAGTCCTTTAAGGACTTCAAGAATTACTTCTTTAGGGTTCGTGCTGTCGAGGGGGCCCACCCCTTTTTTCTTGATGAAAATGATGAGCCTTCTTTCCCTCTAGAGTAGCAGAGGGATGTGAGAGTGTCCCGCTATACCTGGGAGATGCTTGATGATGTTGAGCTTGCCTTTGTTGTTGTTCTTGAGGATCTATGGGGGGCACCACCCCATCTTGATACAAAAAAGTTTTTGAATGACCCGTCCTTGGTTCGGACTATTTTGGGTACTTGTCTGACTTGTTTCTACACTTGTTTCTTACTTTTTTCTTCCTCTTATTGTGATTGTAACTCTTTGCTGTGGCTGATTCTGTATTTGCAGAGTTGTCAAAGAACAACGACTCCATGAGGGCCTTTAAAAAGGCAAAGAAGGCAACTGCTGCTCTGAACATCTCGGCCAAGGTGGCCAGAGAGGGATCTTTTCAGGTCCCGGTGAAGCCTCCTGTGCCGAGTTCTCCCGGGCCGAGGAAAGTAATTCCTACTCCTCGGTTTCGTCAGGTTGATCCTCCACAGACTTCTGCCGCTGCTTCTGGTTCTCCTCCCTTAAAAAAGCAAAAAACATCCGAGCCCTTTAACTTGGATGCCCCGGATTTTGATGCTATCGAGTTTATTGACCAACAAATTGCCCCCTATGGTGGGCTCTCCATGGACGATGTGTCTCTTCTTCAACATCTGGATTTTATTACCAAAAGTACTGTGAAGATGGCACATATGGGTGCGGCTATTTTCCGAACTGTTAAGGGGATCCCGATTCATGCCACAAAATCCTTCATGGAGGAGGCCAAATCAGAATTTTATCGGATCAAGGGTCTGAAGGATGAGTTGGAGGTGAAGTTGGAAAAGGTAGAAAAGGAACTGGAGGGTGAGAAGGCCAGCTCTATTGCTTTGGCTGCTTCTTTGAAGTTGGCTGAGGACATGGCACTGAAGCACAAGGATAGCTATGTTTCCGCTTATAAGGAGTTAATGCATCTCCGGGATAATTTGGAAACTGCTCGGGTTAATTATGCCGAGCTTCAGGGTCACCTTGTGGGCAGCGTAACTGCCGCCTCTGAGAACCTGATGGGGCAGTTCCGGATTGTTGCACCTGATGCCGACTTGACTCTCGTTAGTCTTGACAATGTTGTGAGGGATGGTAAGATTGTCCCTGATGACCAGGATGATGATGATGCTGACCCTCCCCCAGTGCCTTCTGTCAAAGTGTTGACCTCCTCGGTTCCTCCCGTTACGTCTGACCCGGATTACCAGATTCTGAACCGGGATGATGGAACTGTAGATGATATGCCTATTCAGACTTGCCCTCCTTCTCCCCATACTGATGCTGTCAGGAAGGCTCTAGATCTTGGTTGACCTCCTTTTATTTGAGTATTTTGTGTAAATAGCCTAGTTTGTGGGCTTTTGAACTGTTTATTGTTTTGTTTAACTGCTAATACTTTTTTAGTTGTCTGCCTGGCAACTTTTTACTTTGAAAAACAAAAGTAGCGCTTCGAGGTAGATTTCGGTGGCCTTTTGAAGCTTTATCATACTATGCTTTTATTGTGCTTTTAGCATGGTATCTCTTCTGGTTTTGGAATCTTGCTGCTTGACTTCTTTGGGTTGCTTTCTTACTTATTGTTCGTAGCTTGGATTCCTTTGAGGCCGTGACTGTGTGGGTCCAATTTGTTTCTCAGTTTTTCTCTCTCTGACTTGTATTTTTAGCGCCTTATAACCGATTTCTTCATATTGATCCCCTTCTAAGTTGTTATTGTAATCCTCTTTCTTGGACCTTTGTTAGGTCTTTTTCAATGATTACTTTTACAACTTGTTTTGTAGGAGGTCGACTTCGTTAGGTCGTTCTTCTTCTAAGTTGTTTTTGTAATCCTCTTTCTTGGACCTTTGTTAGGTCTCTTTTAGGGATTACTTTTACAACTTGTCTTGTAGGAGACCGACTTCGTTAGGTCGATCTCTTCTAAGTTGTTTTTGTAATCCTCTTTCTTGGATCTTTGTTAGGTCTCTTTCAGGGATTACTTTTACAACTTGTCTTGTAGGAGACCGACTTCGTTAGGTCAATCTCTTCTAAGTTGTTTTTGTAATCCTCTTTCTTGGACCTTTGTTAGGTCTCTTTCCGGGATTACTTTTACAACTTGTCTTGTAGGAGACCGACTTCGTTAGGTCGATCTCTTCTAAGTTATAGCAATTCCTCTTTAATAAGGTTGGCGAGACCTCTTTCCAGGGATTTGCTGATAACTTGGGTTGACTTGGTCTGACTTTTTAGTGTCGGCCAGTCTTTTCAAGTTATTATATAGCAATCCGTAAGACCTCGTCAGGTTCTTTTTGGGATCACTTTCGATAACTTCTTGCATTATTCTGTGTTCATCTTTGCCGATTTGTAGATGGTGGTTTCTGTCCTGGTTTAATCGACCTTTAGGTGAATCGCATTTTCACCTTTGTCGGTCAATCATTCCTATCGAGATCGTATAGTGAATCTGTTCTTCACTTGCTGTTCGATCCGTTGCTTTATAATCGGACAATGAATGCCTCAAATTAATGCGTCTTGGGAATTTGTAGAATATCTGAAATGAACTTTATTTAAAGAAAGTGCAAATATATACAGGCGGGAGTTTTTCATACCCTTAAGTCAGATTAAATATCAATCTTGACGCCTCATTAAAAAACCTTTTCAGGAAAAAGAGTGCATCTTGTGATGAGACCTTTATCTTTCCTAACTATAGTACCTTCTTAGGTTACAGGCATGCCATGATCTAGGGAGTTCTCGTCCCTCGAGTTCGGACAGTCTGTAGTAGCCCTTCCAAAGTACTTCTGTGACTCGGTAAGGTCCTTTCCAGTTGGCTGCCAGCTTTCCTTCTCCGGATCGAGTTGTTCCAATATCATTTCGGATTAAGATGAGATCATTCTCAGCAAAACCTCTTGGCACTACCTTTTGATTATACCTGGAAGCCATTCGCCGCTTTAATGCTTCTTCTCTGATCCGAGCTCTTTCTTGGATTTCCGGAAGTAGGTTGAGCTCTTCTCTTTGAAGTTGAGAGTTGGTTTGTTCATTGTAGTGGACTACTCGGGGAGATCCTTCCTCTACTTCTATTGGAATCATTGCCTCCACTCCGTATGCTAATCGAAATGGTGATTCGTTCGTAGTAGAATGGGGGGTTTTCGATACGCCCATAGGACTTGTGGAAGTTCCTCGGCCCAAGCTCCCTTTGCTTCTTGCAGTCTCCATTTCAGCCCGGCCAATATGACTTTGTTGGCCGCTTCGGCTTGTCCATTGGCTTGGGGATGTTCGATGGAGGTGAACTGGTGTTTTATATTCAAGTCGGCCACTAGTTTTCTGAAGCATGCATCTATGAATTGGGTGCCATTATCTGTGGTGATGGAGTATGGGACCCCGAACCTTGTAATGATGTTCCTATATATGAATTTACGACTTCTTTGAGCAGTGGCGTTGGCTAGGGGTTCTGCCTCGATCCATTTTGTGAAATAGTCTACCCCCACTATGAGGAACTTGACTTGTTCCGATCCCTGGGGAAAGGGTCTGAGAAGATCGAGTCCCCACTTTGCAAATGGCCAGGGTGAGGTCACGCTGATGAGCTTTTCCGGTGGGGCGATGTGAAAGTTGGCATGCTTCTAGCATGGTGGACATGTCTTTACAAATTCGGTAGCTTCCTTCCGTAGAGTGGGCCAATAGAATCCCGCCCGGAGTACCTTTTTGGTGAGAGCTTGCGCTCCGAGATGATTGCCACAAATGCCGCTGTGTACTTCCTCCAAGACTTTCTTTGTATTGGAGGTCGGTACGCATTTTAACAATGGTGTTGAGATCCCTCTTTTGTATAGGGTGTTGTTTATGATAGTGCAGTACTGTGCCTCCCTTTTTAACCTCTTTGCCTCCTTTTCATTTGTAGGGAGCGCTTCTGTTTTAAGGTAGTTAATTATGGGGGTCATCTATCCTTGATCCCGATCTGTTATGGCTAGAACTTTTTCTTCTTCCGATATTGACAGGTTTTGTAGTATTTCCTGGATGAGGATTCTATTGTTGCCCCCTGGTTTAGTGCTGGCTAGTTTTGAGAGTGCATCAGCTCGGGCGTTTTGCTCGCGGGGTATGTGGCAGATCTTATATTCCCCGAGTTGTCCGAACTATTCTTTGGTTTTATCCAAATATTTTTTCATAGTAGGATCTTTGGCTTGGTAGCTCCCTGTTATTTGTGAAGTAACGACTTGTGAGTCGCTGTAGATGTTGAGTTTTTGAGCTTCAACTTCTTTAGCCAGCTTCAAACCAGCTAATAATGCTTCGTATTCCGCTTGGTTGTTTGAGGCCGGGAATCCGAATTTGAGGGAAAGCTCGAGTTGGGTTCCTTGGTTGCTTTCGATTATCACACCTGCACCACTTCCAGCTTTATTCGAGGAACCGTCCACGTATATATTCCACTCTATGGGGATCTCCGGGGCGTCTGTGAATTCTGCGATGAAGTCGGCTAGGTATTGTGATTTGATGGCTGTCCGTGCTTCATATTGGAGGTCGAACTCGGACAACTCAATTGCCCATTGTAGGATTCTTCTTGCTAGATCTGTTTTCTGCAATATCCTCTTTATTGGCTGGTTGGTCCAAACCTTAATGGTATGCGCATGGAAGTACGGGCGAAGTCGTCGGGATGTGAGTATGAGAGCGTAGGCAAACTTCTCTATTTTTTGGTAGTTCAGCTCTGACCCGTGCAGTGCTTTACTAATGAAGTAGACGGGTTGTTTCCCGCCCTCGTCTTCTCTAATTAGTGCTGAGGCTATTGCTCGACTTCCTACTGCGAGGTACAATATGAGTGGTTCCCCTTCTCGTGGTCGAGATAGGATAGGTGGCCGTCCCAAGAATTCTTTGAAGTCTTGGAAGGCTTGTTCACATTCCGTTGTCCACTCAAAGTTCTTTCCCTTCCTTAAAGTAGCGTAGAAAGGGAGGGATCTTATCGCTGACCCTGCTAGGAATCTGGATAAGGCTGCTAGTCTCCCATTGAGTTGTTGTACCTCTTTGACGCAGGTTGGGCTCTTCATGTTGAGTATGGCCCGACATTTATCTGGATTTGCCTCGATTCCTCTTTGTGTGAGCATAAAGCCCAAGAACATACCGGCTTCCACTGCGAAGGTGCATTTAGCCGGGTTAAGTCGCATGCCACGCTTCCGGATGGTGTCGAATACTTGAACCAAGTCGAACAGTAATGTTTCTTCACTTTGTGTCTTTATCAACATGTCATCCACGTAGACCTCCATGATTTTTTCGATGTGATCTGAGAAGACCTTATTCATTAGCCTCTGGTAAGTAGCTCCTGCGTTCTTAAGGCCGAAAGGCATTACGATGTAACAATAGTTTGCTTTGGGTGTTAAAAATGAGGTTTTTTCTTGATCCGGTGGATACATTGGGATCTGGTTGTACCCCGAGTATGCGTCCATAAACGAGAGATACCTATATCCCGATGCTTAGTAGTGGATAAGGATCTTTTGGGCAGGCTTTGTTGAGGTCGGTGTAGTCGGTGCACATTCGCCACTTCCCATTTGACTTTCTTACCAAGATGACATTTGCTAGCCATAGCGGGTACTTAACTTCTCTTATGAACCCTGCCTCTAGTAGTGCTTGCACCTGTTCTGCTACAGCCTGAGACCGTTTCGGCCTGAGTTTTCTTCGTCTTTGTTGTATGGTGCACGAAATTGTGATCATCAATGGCGCCATCAGCATGGTACGCTCAATTGTAATCTCAACTCTTTATCACAACTTCGCACAACTAACCAGCAAGTGCACTGGGTCATCCAAGTAATAAACCTTACGCGAGTAAGGGTCGATCCCACGGAGATTGTTGGTATGAAGCAAGCTATGGTCATCTTGTAAATCTCAGTCAGGCAGATTCAAATGGTTATGGATGATTTATGAATAAAGCATAAAATAAAGATAGAGATACTTATGTAATTCATTGGTGAGAATTTCAAATAAGCGTTTGGGGATGCTTTGTCCCTTCCATCTCTCTGCTTTCCTACTGTCTTTATCCAATCCTTCTTACTCCTTTCCATGGCAAGCTGTATGTTGGGCATCACCGTTGTCAGTGGCTACAGTCTCGTCCTCTCAGTGAAAATGTTCAACACGCTCTGTCACAGCACGGCTAATTATCTGTCGGTTCTCAATCAGGCTGAAATAGAATCCAGTGATTCTTTTGTGTCTGTCACTAACACCCAGCCTTCAGGAGTTTGAAGCTCGTCACAGTCATTCAATCCTTGAATCCTACTCAGAATACCACAGACAAGGTTTAGACCTTCCGGATTCTCTTGAATGCCGCCAGCAATTCTAGCTTATACCACGAAGATTCCGATTAAGGGATCCAAGAGATATCCACTCAATCTAAGGTAAAATGGAGGTGGTTGTCAGGCACACGTTCATAGGTAAGAATGATGATGAGTGTCACGGATCATCACATTCATCAAGTTGAGGAACAAGTGATATCTTAGAACAAGAATAAGCCGAATTGAATAGAAGAACAATAGTAATTGCATTGATACTCGAGGTACAGCAGAGCTCCACACTTTAATCTATGGTGTGTAGAAACTCCACCGTTGAAAATACATAAGAACAAGGTCTAGGCATGGCCAAATGGCCAGCCTCCCAATGATCTAAGAACTAGATGTTCAAAGATGATCCTAAGATCTAAAGTGATCAAAAGATTTCAAATACAATAGCAAAAAGGTCCTATTTGTAGAGAACTAGTAGCTTAGGATTTACAAAGCTGAGTAAATGACATAAAAATCCACCTCCGGGCCCACTTGGTGTGTACTTGGGCTGGGCATTAAAGCTTTCATGTGTAGAGACTTTTCTTGGAGTTAAACGCCAGCTTTTGTGCCAGTTTGGGCATTTAACTCCCATTCTTCACTACAAGAAAAATACCCATTCAGCCACACTTTTTTTAAGCTACATTTGAAAAGCGTAGCTGGTGGACGAAATTGTGATCAACAATATTGGCTCTTTGGTATGTGCATTTATTAACTCAGCACTTTCTTTCCACAACTCCGTTCATCTAACCAGCAAGTGTACTGGGTCGTCCAAGTAATAAAACTTACGTGAGTAAGGGTCGATCCCACAGAGATTGTTGGTATGAAGCAAGCTATGGTCACCTTGTAAATCTCAGTTAGGCAGATTAAATTGATTCATGATAGGTTCGAAAATTAATAATAAACAGAAAATAAAATAGGATAGAAATACTTATGTAAATCAATAGTGAGAATTTCAGATAGGCGTATGGAGATGCCGTGCTCCTCTTGAATCTCTACTTTCTTATTACATTCATCCAATCCTTCTTACTCCTTTCCATGGCAAGCTGTATGTAGGGCATCACCGTCGTCAATGGCTACTTTTCATCCTCTCGGGAAAATGGTCCTATGCGCTGTCACTGCATGGCTAATCGTCTGGAGGCATCACCCTTGTCGATGGCTACATCCCATCCTCTCAGTGAAAATGGTCCAAATGCTCTGTCACAGCACGGCTAATCATCTGTCGGTTCTCAATCAGGTTGGAATAGAATCCCTTGATTCTTTTACGTCTATCACTAACGCCCAGCCTTCAGGAGTTTGAAGCTCGTCACAGTCATTCAATACCAGAATCCTACTCGGAATACCACAGATAAGGTTAGACTTTCCGGATTCCCGGAATCCTACTCGGAATACCACAGACAAGGTTAGACTTTCCGGATTCCCATGAATGCCGCCATCTATCTAGCTTATACCACGAAGATTCTGTTGGGGAATCTAAGAGATATGCGCCCGGCCTAAGGTAGAACGGAAGTGGTTGTCAGTCACGCGCATTCATAGGTGAGAATGATGATGAGTATCACGGATCATCACATTCATCAAGTTGAAGTGCAACGTATATCTTGGAATAAGAATAAAAGAGAATTGAATAGAAAATAATAGTAATTGTATTGAAACTTGAGGTACAGCAGAGCTCCACACCCTTAATCTATGGTGTGTAGAAACTCCACCGTTGAAAATACATAAGTGAAAGGTTCAGGCATGGCCGAATGGCCAGCCCCCCCCCCCCCCCCCCCCCAAAACGTGATCAATGGCCTCCTAAGATGAAGAATAAAACAAAACTGAGACCATAGATGAAACGTGGTCAAAAGACACTGAATACAATAGTAAAATGTTCTATTTATACTAAACTAGCTACTAGGGTTTACATGAGTAAGTAATTGATGCATAAATCCACTTCCGGGGCCCACTTGGTGTGTGCTTGGGCTGAGCTTGATCTATCCACGAGCTGAGGCTTCTTTTGGAGTTGAACGCCAAGTTGTAACGTGTTTTGGGCGTTCAACTCCGGGTCGTGACGTGTTTCTGGCGTTTGACTCCAGACAGCAGCATGTACTTGGCGTTGAGCGCCACTTTACGTCATCAATTCCCGAATAAAGTATAGACTATTATATATTGCGGGAAAGATCTGGATGTCTACTTTTTAACGCCGTTGAAATCGCGTCATTTGGAGTTCTGTAGCTCCATAAATTCCATTTCGAGTGCAGGGAGGTCAGAATCCAACAGCATTAGCAGTCCTTTTGTCAGCCTTTTTCAGAGTTTTGCTCAAGTCCCTCAATTTCAGTCAGAAATTACCTGAAATTATAGAAAAACACACAAACTCATAGTAAAGTCCAGAAATGTGAATTTAACATAAAAACTAATGAAAACATCCCTAAAAGTAGCTTGAACTTACTAAAAACTACCTAAAAACAATGCCAAAAAGCGTATAAATTATCCGCTCATCACAACACAAAACTTAAATTGTTGCTTGTCCCCAAGCAACTGAAAATCAATTAGGATAAAAAGAAGAGAATATACTATAAATTCCAGAATATCAATGAATATTAATTATAATTTAGATGAGCGGGACTTGTAGCTTTTTGCTTCTGAACAGTTTTGGCATCTCACTTTTTCCTTTGAAGTTTAAAATGATTGGCTTCTCTAGGAACTTAGAATTTCGGATAGTGTTATTGACTTTCCTAGTTAAGTATGTTGATTCTTGAACACATCTACTTTTATGAGTCTTGGCCGTGGCCCTAAGCATTTTGTTTTCCAGTATTACCACCGGATACATAAATGCCACAGACACATGGCTGGGTGAACCTTTTCAGATTGTGACTCAGCTTTGCTAGAGTCCCCAGTTAGTGGTGTCCAGAGCTCTTAAGCACACTCTTTTGCTTTGGATCACGACTTTAACCACTCAGTCTCAAGCTTTTCACTTGGACCTGCATGCCACAAGCACATGATTAGGGACAGCTTGAATTAGCCGCTTAGGCCTAGATTTTATTTCCTTGGGCCCTCCTATCCATTGATGCTCAAAGACTTGGATCCTTTTTACCCTTGCCTTTTGGTTTTAAGGGTTATTGGCTTTTTCTGCTTGCTTTTTCTTTTTCTTCCTATTTTTTTCGCAAGCTTTTGTTTTTCACTGCTTTTTCTTGCTTCAAGAATCAATTCCATGATTTTTCAGATTATCAATAACATTTCTCTTTGTTCATCATTCTTTCAAGAGCCAACAGTTTTAACATTCATAAACAACAAGATCAAAAATATGCACTGTTCAAGCATTCATTCAGAGAACAAAAAGTATTGTCACCACATCAATATAATTAAACTAAATTCAAGGATAAATTCGAAATTCATGTACTTCTTGTTCTTTTGAATTAAAAACATTTTTCTTTTACGAGAGGTGAAGGATTAATGGATTTTATTCATAGCTTTAAGACATAGTTACTAAACACTAATGATCATGAATTAGAAACACAAAACATAGATAAACATGAAGCATAAAAATCAAAAAACGGAGAAATAAGAACAAGGAATGAGTCCACCTTAGTGAGGGTGGCGCCTTTTTGAAGAACCAATGGTGCTCTTTGAGCTCCTTTATGTCACTTCCTTGCTTCTGTTGGATGATCCCTAGTAATTTTGGTGTCCCTATCCTTAGTTGCTTCCAATGATTATGTGGAGGAACATGTATCCCCTGAGGTATCTTAGGGATCTCTTGATTTGCAGTCAAATGTTCTACCACTGAGCTATAAACCCTTTAGATGAGTCTTTCCATCTCCCATGACTCAGAGGTGGAAGCTTTTGTCTTCCCTTTTATCTCTCTCTCTCTTTTTGATGAGCGGATAATTTGTACGCTTTTTGGCATTGTTTTTAGTATGTTTTTAGTAGTTTTAGTTGAGTTCTTAGTATATTTTTATTAGTTTTTAGTTAAAATTCACTTTTCTGGACTTTACTATGAGTTTGTGTGTTTTTCTGTGATTTCAGGTATTTTCTGGCTGAAATTGAGGGACCTGAGCAAAAATCTGATTCAGAGACTGAAAAGGACTGCAGATGCTGTTGGATTCTGACCTCCCTGCACTCGAAGTGGATTTTCTGGAGCTACAGAAGCCCAATTGGCGTGTTCTCAACGGCGTTGGAAAGTAGACATCCTGGGCTTTCCAGCAATATATGATAGTCCATACTTTGCCCAAGATTTGATGGCCCAAACCGGCGTTCAAAGTCACCTCAAGAAATTCCAGCGTTAAACGCCGGAACTGGCACCTAATTGGGAGTTAAACGCCCAAACTGGCATAAAAACTGGCGTTTAACTCCAAGACAAGTCTCTACACGAAAATGCTTCATTGCTCAGCCCAAGCACACACCAAGTGGGCCCGGAAGTGGATTTTTATGTCATTTACTCATCTTTGTACACCTTAGGCTACTAGTTTTCTATAAGTAGGACCTTTTACTATTGTAATAGATATAGAGAGTCTTTTGATCATGTTTTGAGGATTGAACTCACTTTGGGAGGCTGGCCATTCGGCCATGCCTAGACCTTGTTCTTATGTATTTTCAACGGTGGAGTTTCTACACACCATAGATTAAGGTGTGGAGCTCTGCTGTACCTCGAGTATTAATGCAATTACTATTGTTCTTCTATTCAATTCCGCTTGTTCTTTGTCCAAGATATCACTTGTTCTTCAATCTGATGAAGGTGATGATTGACACTCATCATCATTCTCACCTATGAACAAGGTGACTGACAACCATTCTTGTTCTACAAGCATATGAGGCTTAGTGAATATCTCTTGGATTCTTTAACCAGAATCTTCGTGGTATAGGCGAGAACTGATGGCGGCATTCAAGAGAATCCGAAAGGTCTAACCTTGTCTGTGGTATTCTGAGTAGGATTCAATGATTGAATGACTGTGACGTGCTTCAAACTCCTAACCTGCTGGGCGTTAGTGACAGACACAAAAGAGGGATTCTATTCCAGTAGGAGCGGGAACCAACCGGTGATTGGCCGTACTGTGACAGAGTGCGTGAGCATTAGCTTTCACTGCGAGGATGGGAGGTAGCCACTGACAACGGTGAAACCCTACACGAGCTTGCCATGGAAAGGAGTAAGAAGGATTGGATGAAGACTGTAGGAAAGCAGAGAGACGGAAGGGAAGGCATCTTCATACGCTTATCTGAAGCTCTCACCAATGATATACATAAGTACCTCTATCTTTATCTTTATGCTTTATTCATCATCTATACCCATTTAAGTTTGCCTGACTGAGATTTACAAGATGACCATAGCTTGCTTCATAGCAACAATCTCCGTGGGATCGACCCTTACTCACGTAAGGTTTATTACTTGGACGACCCAGTGCACTTGCTGGTTAGTTGTGCGAAGTTGTGTTTATGCCATGGTATTGAGCACCAAGTCCTTGGAGCCATTACTAGGGATTGTTTATGTTTTGAAAAGTATTGATCACAATTTCGTGCACCAAGTTTTTGGCGCCGTTGCCGGGGATTGTTCTTGTGTATGGACAACTGACGGTTCATCTTGTTGCTTAGATTAGGCATTTATTTTTTTTCGAAATTCTTGAAGATGAATTCTAGAGTTTCATGATGATTTGCTGAAATCTGGCTGGCTATAAAGCCATGTCTAATTTCATTGGACCGAGGTTTCAACTTATCATCACAAGAGCTTGTTGATCTTGCTTTTGGAGCAGTGATCTGCTAAGGCTTGGCTGGCCTTTGGCCATGTCTAGTGTTTTGGACCGAAGCTTTCTTTGAAAGCTTGGCTGGCTGTGAAGCCATGTCTAATTCCTGGACCGGAGTCTTAGACTAGCATTGCACTGATTCCTGGAATTCTCATTTAGAATTTTGATATCTTTTTCCAATTAATTTTCGAAAATCACAAAAAAATTCACAAAAATCATAAAAACCAAAAATATTTGATGTTTCTTGATTGAGTCTAGTGTCTCATCTTAAGTTTGGTGTCAATTGCATGCATTCATTCATGTGTCTTAAAGATCTTCAAGTAATTCTTGATGATTTCTTACTCTGATCTTTGAATTCTCTTGACTTGAGTGTTTATGTGTCTCATATGCATTCTTATTAGTGTCAGTAGTATACAAACTGCTAAGTTTGGTATCTTGCATGCATTGTTATTTGATTCTTGTTGCATTTTGATTATTAAAAATCCAAAAATATTTTTAATTTGTGTCTTTGCAAGTCAATAATACAGAGAATTGAAGATTCAGAACATACTGCAGAGGAATTATACAGAAAAAGCGGGGCATTCGAAAATGCCCAGTGAAGAAGGCAGACTGGCGTTTAAACGCCAGCCAGGGTACCTGGTTGGGCGTTTAACGCCCAAAAAGGGTGCATTTTGGGCGTTAAACGCCAGAATGGATACCATTCTGGGCGTTTAACGCCAGGATGGTGCTAGGGGGAAGATTTTGTTTTCAAATCAATTTTTTTTTCAAGTTTTCAAAGTTTTTCAAAATCAAATATTTTTCAAATCAAATCTTTTCAATCAAATGTTTTCAAAATTAATTTCTTTCCTTTTTCAAAGATACTTACTAACAATTAATGATTTGATTGAAACATCACAAGATTGTTACCTTTTCTGTTGAGAAAGGTTTAAATGTTTCAAATCATATCTTTTCTTGTTAGGCAAGTCATTAATTTTTAAAATCAAATCCTTTTAATTTGTTTTCAAAATCAAATCTTTTTAAAATGTTTTTCAAATCATATCTTCTCAATCACATCTTTTTCAAAATAAGTTTTCAATCAAATCTTTTTAACTTCTAATTTCAAAATCTTTTTCAAAAATCACTTGATTTCTTTTTCACTTTGAATTTTCGAAAATTATCAATCAAATTTTCAAAATGTTTTCAAAATCTTTTTAATTGAATTTTCGAAAATTCTCTTCCCTCCTTCTCACATCCTTCTATTTATGGAGTACCACTCCTTCTCAATGCACAATTCGAACCTTATCTAAGTAAAGTTCGAATTCTTCTTCTCCTTCTTCTTTCTATTTCTCTTTTCCTCTGACACCTCAAGGAATCTCTATACTGTGACATAGAGGATTCCACATTTTCTTGTTCTCTTCTCTTTCATATGAGCAGGAGCAGAGACAAAGGCATTCTTGTTGAAGATGACCCTGAACCCAAAAGGACCTTGAAGAGAAAGCTAAGAGAAGCCAAAGCACAACTCTCTTTAGAGGACCTGACCGAATTCTTCAAGGAAGAAGAAGACATGGCAGCCGAAAATAACAATAATGCAAACAATGCAAGGAAGGTGCTGGGTGACTTTACTGCACCTACTCCTGATTTTTATGGGAGAAGCATCTCTATTCCTGCCATTGGAGCAAACAACTTTGAGCTTAAGCCTCAATTGGTTTCTCTAATGCAACAGAATTGCAAGTTCCATGGACTTCCAATGGAAGATCCTCATCAGTTGTTAGCTGAATTCTTGCAAATCTGTGACACAGTCAAGACTAATGGGGTTGACCCTGAGGTCTACAGACTGATGCTATTCCCTTTTGCTGTAAGAGACAGAGCTAGAATATGGTTGGACTCTCAACCTAAAGAAAGCCTGGACTCTTGGGAAAAGCTAGTCAATGCCTTCTTGGCAAAGTTCTTTCCACCACAAAGATGGAGTAAGCTTAGAGTGGAAGTCCAAACCTTCAGACAGAAGGATGGAGAATCCCTCTATGAAGCTTGGGAAAGATACAAACAATTGATCAGAAGATGTCCTTCTGACATGCTTTCTGAATAGAGCATCATAGGTATTTTCTATGATGGTCTCTCTGAACTATCCAAGATGTCCTTGGATAGCTCTGCTGGAGGATCTCTTCATCTGAAGAAGACGCCTACAGAGGCTCAAGAGCTCATTGAAATGGTTGCAAATAACCAATTCATGTACACTTCTGAAAGGAATCCTGTGAACAATGGGACTAGTCAGAAGAAAGGAGTTCTTGAGATTGACACTCTGAACGCCATTTTGGCTCAGAATAAAATATTGACTCAACAAGTCAATTTGATTTCTCAAAGTCTGTCTGGAATGCAAAATGCACCAAGCAGTACTAAGGAGGCTTCATCTAAGGAAGAAGCTTATGATCCTGAGAACCATTCAATGGAAGAGGTGAATTACCTAGGAGAACCCTATGGTAACACCTATAATTCTTCATGGAGAAATCACCCAAATCTCTCATGGAAGAATCAAGAGAGACCTCAACAAGGTTTCAATAATAATGGTGGAAGAAACAGGATTAACAATGGCAAACCTTTTCCATCATCTTCTCAGCAACAGACAGAGAATCCTAAGCAGAACCCCTCTGACTTAGCAACCATGGTCTCTGATCTAATTAAAACCACTCAAAGTTTCATGAATGAAACAAGGTCCTCCATTAGAAATTTGGAAGGACAAGTGGGACAGTTGAGCAAGAAAATTACTGAACTCCCTCCAAGTACTCTCCCAAGCAACACAGAAGAAAATCCAAAAGGAGAGTGCAAAGCCATCAATATGGCCGAATTTGGAGAGGATGGAGAGGCAGTGAACGCCACTGAGGAAGACCTCAATGGGCGTGCACTAGCCTCCAATGAGTTCCCCAATGAGGAACCATGGGAATCTGGGACTCAAAATGAGACCATAGAGATTCCATTGGACTTACTTCTGCCTTTCATGAGCTCTGATGAGTATTCTTCCTCTGAAGAGGATGAGTATGTCACTGAAGAGCAAGTTGCTAAATACCTTGGAGCAATCATGAAGCTAAATGACAAGTTATTTGGAAATGAGACTTGGGAGGATGAACCTCCTTTGCTCACCAAAGAACTGGATGACTTGTCTAGGCAGAAATTACCTCAAAAGAGACAAGATCCTGGGAAGTTTTCCATACCTTGTACCATAGGCACCATGACCTTCAAGAAGGCTTTGTGTGACTTAGGGTCAAGTGTAAACCTCATGCCTCTCTCAGTAATAGAGAAGCTAGGGATCTTTGAGGTACAAGCTGCAAGAATCTCACTAGAGATGGCAGACAACTCAAGAAAACAAGCTCATGGACTTGTAGAGAATGTTTTGGTGAAGATTGAAGACCATTACATCCCTACTGATTTCATAGTCCTAGAGACTGGGAGGTGCATGGATGAATCCATCATCCTTGGCAGACCCTTCCTAGCCACAGCAAAGGCTGTGATTGATGTTGATGGAGGTGAACTGATCATTCAAGTGAATGAAGAATCCTTTGTGTTTAAGGCTCAAGGATATCCCTCTGTCACCATGGAGAAGAAGCATGAAGAGCTTCTCTCAATTCAGAGTCAAACAGAGCCCCCACAGTCAAACTCTAAGTTTGGTGTTGGGAGGCCACAACCAAACTCTAAGTTTGGTGTTGAAACCCCACATTCAAACTCTAAGTTTGGTGTTGGGAGGTTCCAACATTTGCTCTGAGTATCTGTGAGGCTCCATGAGAGCCCTCTGTCAAGCTACTGACATTAAAGAAGCGCTTGTTGGGAGGCAACCCAATGATTATAATCTATATAGTTTCTTTTGTTATTTTATTTTTTTTGTAGGTTGATGATCATAAGAAGTCACAAAATCCATTGAAAAAGCAAAAACAAAATGAAAAACAGGAAGAAAAACAGCACACCCTGGAGGAAGATGCTGCTGGCGTTCAAACGCCAGTAAGCCTAGCAGTTGGGCGTTTAACGCCCAGTCTGGCACCATTCTGGGCGTTTAACGCCAGAAAGGGGCACCAGACTGGCGTTAAACGCCAGAAAAGGGCAAGAACCTGGCGTTAAACGCCAGGAATGGGCACCAGCCCGGCGTTTAACGCCAGAAATGGCTCAAAACGTGATTTTGAGCAACATTTGGTGCAGGGATGACTTTTCCTTGACACCACAGGATCTGTGGACCCCACAGGATCCCCACCAACACCACCACCACTCTCTCTCTTCTTCCCCCATTCACCAATCACCTCAATACCTCTTCCCCAAAACCCCTTCACCTATCAAATCCCATCTTTCTCTTCACCACTCACATCCATCCTTCATAAAACCCCACCAACCTCACCCTTCAAATTCAAACCACTTTCCCTCCCAAACCCACCCAATATGGCCGAACCCCATCTCCCCTCTCTCCTATAAATACCCTTCTTCACTCCTTCATTTTCACACAACCAAAACACCACTTCTCCCTCTCCTTGGCCGAATACACCACCATCTCCCTCTTCCTCATTTCTTCTTCTTCTACTCTCTTCTTTCTTCTTTTGCTCGAGGACGAGCAAACATTTTAAGTTTGGTGTGGTAAAAGCGTTGCTTTTTCGTTTTTCCATAACCATTATGGCATCCAAGGCCGGAGAAACCTCTAGAAAGAGGAAAGGGAAGGCAAAAGCTTCCACCTCCGAGTCATGGGAGATGGATAGATTCATCTCAAGGGTGCATCAAGACCACTTCTATGAAGTTGTGGCCTTGAAGAAGGTGATCCCCGAGGTCCCCTTTTCACTCAAAAGGGTGAATATCCGGAGATCCGCCATGAGATCCAAAGAAGAGGTTGGGAAGTACTTACCAACCCCATTCAACAAGTTGGAATCTTGATGGTTCAAGAATTCTATGCCAATGCATGGATCACCAAGAGCCATGATCAAAGTATGAACCCGGATCCAAAGAATTATCTTACTATGGTTCGGGGGAAATACTTAGATTTTAGTCCGGAAAGTGTGAGGGTGGCGTTCAACTTGCCTATGATGCAAGGAGATGAACATCCTTACACAAGAAGGGTCAACTTTGATCAAAGGTTGGACCAAGTCCTCACAGTCATATGTGAAGAGGGCGCACAATGGAAGAGAGATTCAAGAGGCAAGCCGGTTCAATTGAGAAGGCATGACCTCAAACCCGTGGCTAGAGGATGGTTGGAGTTTATCCAACGCTCAATCATTCCTACTAGCAACCGGTCTGAAGTTACTCTAGACCGGGCCATCATGATTCATAGCATCATGATTGGAGAAGAAGTGGAAGTTCATGAGGTTATAGCCCAAGAACTCTATAAAGTGGCGGACAAGTCTTCCACCTTGGCAAGGCTAGCCTTTCCTCATCTCATTTGTCACCTCTGTTATTTAGTTGGAGTTGACATAGAAGGAGATATCCCCATTGATGAGGACAAGCCCATCACTAAGAAAAGGATGGAGCAAACAAGAGACCCCTCTCATCATGAGATCCCTGAGATACCTCAAGGGATGCACTTTCCTCCACAAGACTATTGGGAGCAAGTAAACACCTCCCTAGGAGAATTGAGTTCCAACATGGGACAACTAAGGGTGGAGCATCAAGAACACTCCATTCTCCTCCATGAAATTAGAGAAGATCAAAGAATCATGAGAGAGGAGCAACAAAGGCAAGGAAGAGACATTGAGGAGCTCAAGCACTCCATAGGACCTTCAAGAGGAAGGAAGAGCCGCCATCACTAAGGTGGACCCGTTCCTTGATTTCCTTGTTCTTTAGTCTTCTGTTTTTCGAATTTTAGTGCTTATGTTTATCCATGTTTGTGTCTTATGATCATTAGTGTCTTAGTGTCTATGCCTTAAAGCTATGAATGTCCTATGAATCCATCACCTTTCTTAAATAAAAACGTGCTTAATTGAAAAGGAAAAGAATTGCATGAATTTTGAATTTTATAACAGTTTAATTATTTTGATGTGGTAGCAACACTTTTGTTCTCTGAATGTATGCTTGAACAGTGCATATGTCTTTTGAATTTGTGGTTCATGAATGTTGGCTCTTGAAAGAATGATGAAAAAGGAGACATGTTACTGAGGATCTGAAAAATCATAAAAATGATTCTTGAAGCAAGAAAAAGCAGTGAACACAAAAAAAAAAAGAAGAAGCAGAAAGCAAACGAAAAAAAAAAAAAAGAGAAAGAAAGAAATAAAGTTGTGATCCAAGGCAATAAGAGTGTGCTTAAGAACCCTGGACACCTCTAATTGGGGACTTTAGCAAAGCTGAGTCATAATCTGAAAAGGTTCACCCAATTATGTGTCTGTGGCATGTATGTATCCGGTGGTAATACTGGAAGACAGAGTGCTTTGGGCCACAGCCAAGACTCAATAAAGTAGCTGTGTTCAAGAATCATCATACTTAACTAGGAGAATCAATAACACTATCTGGATTCTGAGTTCCTAAAGAAGCCAATCATTCTGAGTTCCAAAGGATAAAGTGAGATGCCAAAACTATTCAGAGGCAAAAAGCTAAAAGCCCCGCTCATCTAATTAATACTGATCTTAATAGATGTTTTTGGAGTTCATTGCATATTCTCTTCTTTTTATCTTATTTGATCTTTAGTTGCTTGGGGACAAGCAACAATTTAAGTTTGGTGTTGTGATGAGCGGATAATTTGTACGCTTTTTGGCATTGTTTTTAGTATGTTTTTAGTAGTTTTAGTTGAGTTCTTAGTATATTTTTATTAGTTTTTAGTTAAAATTCACTTTTCTGGACTTTACTATGAGTTTGTGTGTTTTTCTGTGATTTCAGGTATTTTCTGGCTGAAATTGAGGGACCTGAGCAAAAATCTGATTCAGAGACTGAAAAGGACTGCAGATGCTGTTGGATTCTGACCTCCCTGCACTTGAAGTGGATTTTCTGGAGCTACAGAAGCCCAATTGGCGCGCTCTCAATGGAGTTGGAAAGTAGACATCCTGGGCTTTCCAGCAATATATGATAGTCCATACTTTGCCCAAGATTTGATGGCCCAAACCGGCGTTCAAAGTCACCTCAAGAAATTCCAGCGTTAAACGCCGGAACTGGCACCTAATTGGGAGTTAAACGCCCAAACTGGCATAAAAACTGGCGTTTAACTCCAAGACAAGTCTCTACACGAAAATGCTTCATTGCTCAGCCCAAGCACACACCAAGTGGGCCCGGAAGTGGATTTTTATGTCATTTACTCATCTTTGTACACCTTAGGCTACTAGTTTTCTATAAGTAGGACCTTTTACTATTGTAATAGATGTAGAGAGTCTTTTGATCATGTTTTGAGGATTGAACTCACTTTGGGAGGCTGGCCATTCGGCCATGCCTAGACCTTGTTCTTATGTATTTTCAACGGTGGAGTTTCTACACACCATAGATTAAGGTGTGGAGCTCTGCTGTACCTCGAGTATTAATGCAATTACTATTGTTCTTCTATTCAATTCCGCTTGTTCTTTGTCCAAGATATCACTTGTTCTTCAATCTGATGAAGGTGATGATTGACACTCATCATCATTCTCACCTATGAACAAGGTGACTGACAACCATTCTTGTTCTACAAGCATATGAGGCTTAGTGAATATCTCTTGGATTCTTTAACTGGAATCTTCGTGGTATAGGCGAGAACTGATGGCGGCATTCAAGAGAATCCGGAAGGTCTAACCTTGTCTGTGGTATTCTGAGTAGGATTCAATGATTGAATGACTGTGACGTGCTTCAAACTCCTAACCTGCTGGGCGTTAGTGACAGACGCAAAAGAGGGATTCTATTCCAGTAGGAGCGGGAACCAACCGGTGATTGGCCGTACTGTGACAGAGTGCGTGAGCATTAGCTTTCACTGCGAGGATGGGAGGTAGCCACTGACAACGGTGAAACCCTACACGAGCTTGCCATGGAAAGGAGTAAGAAGGATTGGATGAAGACTGTAGGAAAGCAGAGAGACGGAAGGGAAGGCATCTTCATACGCTTATCTGAAGCTCTCACCAATGATATACATAAGTACCTCTATCTTTATCTTTATGCTTTATTCATCATCTATACCCATTTGAGTCTGCCTGACTGAGATTTACAAGGTGACCATAGCTTGCTTCATAGCAACAATCTCCGTGGGATCGACCCTTACTCACGTAAGGTTTATTACTTGGACGACCCAGTGCACTTGCTGGTTAGTTGTGCGAAGTTGTGTTTATGCCATGGTATTGAGCACCAAGTCCTTGGAGCCATTACTAGGGATTGTTTATGTTTTGAAAAGTATTGATCACAATTTCGTGCACCACGTTTACCACACCAAACTTAGAAAATTGCTCGCCCTCGAGTAAGAGAAGAAAGAAAATATGAATAATAAGAAGAAGATATGGAGGACATGGAGGGATGTGTGTATTCGGCTATATGGGTGGGATTGGGTGGGAAAGAGATTTTGAATTTTGAAGGTAGGTGGGGTGTGTGGAGAAGAGTGGATGGATGTGAGTGGTGAATGGAAAACAGAAGGGATGACCATGAATGGAGAGAGAGGGGGCGAGGTAGGTGGGGATCCTGTGAGGTCTACAGATCCTGAGATGATCCTGTGGGGTCCACAGATCCTGAGGTGTCAAGGGTTTACATCCCTGCACCAATTAGGCATGTAAAATGCCTTTTCACACCATTCTGGTGTTTAAACGCCGAGATGATGCACACTCTGGGCGTTCAACACCCATGTGTAGCATGTTTCTGGCGTTGAACGCCAGTTCTATGCTTGTTACTGGCGTTCAGTGCCAGCTTTCCTCAAGGCACATTCCTAGCATTCAAACGCCAGAATGTTGCTTGTTTCTGGCGTTCAGCACCAGATTCATGCTCTGTTCTGGCGTTGAACGCCAACCAGATGCTCCTTACTGGCGTTGAACGCCAGTCTGTCCTTCCTCCAGGGTGTGATTTTTCTTCTGCTATTTTTGATTCTATTTTTAATTTTTATAATTTTTTTGACTCCACATGATCATGTACCTAATAAAACACAAAATAACAATAAAATAAAATTAAAATTAAATAAATAAAAATTGGGTTGCCTCCCAACAAGCGCTCTTTTAATGTCATTAGCTTGACAGTGGGCTCTCATGGAGCCTCACAGGTGATCGGGTCAATGTTGTATAGTCCCAACACCAAACTTAGAGTTTGGATATGGGGTCTTAACACCAAACTTAGAGTTTGGTTGTGGCCTCCCAACACCAAACTTAGAGTTTGACTGTGGGGGCTCTTCTTGACTCTAAACTGAGAGAAGCTCTTCATGCTTACTCTCTTTTGTCATAGAGGGATGGCCATGTGCCTTAAACACAAGGTAGTCCCCATTCAATTGAAGGACTAATTCACCTCTGTTGACATCTATCACAGCTCCTGCTGTAGCTAGGAAAGGTCTTCCAAGGATGATGCATTCATCCTCTTTCTTTCTAGTGTCTAAGATTATGAAATCAGCAGGGATGTAAAGGCCTTCAACCTTTACTAACACGTCCTCTACTATTCCATAAGCTTGTCTCAATGACTTGTCTGCCAATTGTAATGAGAACAAGGCAGGTTGTACCTCAATGATCCCCAGCTTCTCCATTACAGAGAGTGGCATAAGATGTATCCCTGATCCCAGATCACATAGAGCTTTTTCAAAGGTCATGGTGCCTATGGTACAAGGTATTAAGAAGTTGCCAGGATCTTGTCTCTTTTGAGGTAAAATTTGCTGAATCCAGGTATCTAGTTCATTAATGAGCAAGGGAGGTTCACTTTCCCAAGTCTCATTACCAAACAACTTGGCATTCAGCTTCATGATAGCTCCTAAATATTGAGCAACTTGCTCTCCAGTCACATCTTCATCCTCTTCAGAGGAAGAATAGTCTTCAGAGCTCATGAATGGCAGAAGGAGATTTAATGGAATCTCTATGGTCTCTATATGAGCCTCAGATTTCTTTGGATCCTTAATAGGAAACTCTTTCTTGCTTGAGAGACGTCCCAGGAGGTCTTCCTCACTAGGATTTTCGTCCTTCTCCTCCCTTGTGCATTTGGCCATATTGATCACATCAATGGCCTTGCACTCTCCTTTTGGATTCTCTTCTGTATTGCTTGGGAGAATACTGGGAGGAGTTTAAATGACTTTCTTACTCAGCTGGCCCACTTGTGCCTCCAGATTTCTGATGGAGGATCTTGTTTCACTCATGAAACTGAAAGTGACTTTTGACAGATCAGAGACTAGATTGGCTAAATTAGAAGTGCTTTGTTCAGAATTCTCTGTCTGTTATTGAGAAGATGATGAAAAAGGCTTGCTATTGCTCAGCCTATTGCATCCACCATTGTTAAAGCCTTGTTGAGGCTTTTATTGATCCTTCCATGAGAAATTTGGGTGATTTCTCCATGATGAGTTATAGGTGTTTCCATAAGGTTCACCCATGTAATTAACCTCTGCCATTGCAGGGTTCTCAGGATCATAAGCTTCTTTAGAAGCTGCCTCTTTAGTACTGTTGGATGCATTTTGCCATCCATTCAGACTTTGAGAAATCATGTTAACTTGCTGAGTCAACACTTTGTTCTGAGCCAATATGGCATTCAGAGCATCAATTTCAAGAACTCCCTTCTTTTGAGGCGTCCCATTATTCACGGAATTCCTCTCAGAAGTGTACATGAATTGGTTATTTGCAACCATGTCAATGAGTTCTTGAGCCTCTTCAGGCATTTTCTTTAGGTGAATAGATCCACCTGCAGAATGGTCCAATGACATTTTCGAAAACTCAGATAGACCATAATAGAATATATCTAATATGGTCCATTCTGAAAACATGTCAGATGGACACCTTTTGGTCAACTGCTTGTATCTTTCCCAAGCTTCATAGAGGGATTCACCATCTTTTTGTTTGAAGGTCTGAACATCCACTCTAAGCTTGCTCAGCTTTTGAGGAGGAAAGAATTTATCCAAGAAAGCCGTGACCAGCTTATCCCAGGAGTCCAGGCTATCCTTAGGTTGTGAATCCAACCATATTCTAGCTCTGTCTCTTACAGCAAAAGGGAAAAGCATGAGTCTGTAGACTTCAGGATTAACTCCATTCGTCTTAACAGTCTCACAAATCTGCAAGAACTCAGTTAAAAACTGGTAAGGATCTTCAGATGGAAGTCCATAAAACTTGCAGTTCTGTTGCATTAAAGCAACTAGTTGAGGCTTAAGCTCAAAATTATTGGCTCCAATGGCAGGAATGGAGATGCTTCTTCCATCAAATTTGGACGTTGGCTTTGTGAAGTCACCAAGCATTCTCCTTGCATTATTGTTGGGTTCGGCTGCCATCTCTTTCTCTTGTTCTAATGTTTCTGAAAGGTTACCTTTAGATTGTTGTACTTTAGCTTCTCTTAGTTTTCTCTTCAATGTCCTTTCAGGTTCAGGATCAATTTCAACAAGAGTGCCTTTTTCCTTGTTCCTGCTCATATGAAAGAGAAGAAAATAAGAAAAGAAGAGGAATCCTCTATGTCATAGTATAGAGATTCTTTTATGTTAGTAGAAGAAGAAAGGGGAGAAGAGTGAAGGAGAATGGGTTCGGATTTTTAGATGAAGAGAGGTGAAGAGAAGTGTTAGTAAATAAATAATTAAATAGAAGAAGAAAAGAGGGGGAGAATTTCGAAAATAATTTTGAAAAAGGGGTTAGTAATTTCGAAAATTAAAGATAAGATATAATCAAAATTAAAATTTAAAACGAAAAGAATTTTTGAAAAAGAGATGAGATATTTTCGAAAATTAGAGAGGGAAAAGTAGTTAGGTGGTTTTGAAAAAGATAAGAAACAAACAAAAAGTCAAATAGTTAGTTGAAATACATATTAAAGTCAAATTTGAAAAGATAAGAAGATAAGAAGTTAGATAAGATATTTTGAAATCAAATTTTTGAAAAAGATATGATAAAAAGATAAGATAAGAAGATAAGATAAGATATGTTTGAAAAAGATTTAATTTTTAAAATTACTTAACTAACAAGAAATTAAAAGATATGATTTTAGAACTTAAAGATTGAACCTTTCTTAACAAGAAAGTAACAAACTTCAAATTTTTGAATCAATCACATTGATTGTTAGTGTAATTTCGAAAATATGATATAAAGATAAGAAAAAGATTTTGAAAAAATTTTGAAAAAGATTTTCGAAAAATAGAAAAAAATGAAAAAGATATAATTTTTGAAAAAGATTTTAAAAAGATAAGATTTTTAAAATTGAAAATTTGACTTGACTTGTAAGAAACAACAAATTTTGAACATTTTTGACCAAGTCAACTCAAATTTTCGAAAATTATGAGAAAAATAAGGAAAAGATATTTTTTATTTTTGAATATTTTAATTATGAGAGAGAAAAACACAATTATGACCCAAAACATAAAAATTTTGGATCAAAACACATGATGCATGCAAGAACACTATGAATGTCAAGATGAACACCAAGAACACGTTGAAGATCATGATGAACATCAAGAACATATTTTTGAAAAATTTTTGATGCAAAAAAAACATGCAAGACACCAAACATAGAAATCTTTAATGCATGGACTCTAACAAACGAAAAATGCATATGAAAAACAACAAACAACACAAAACAAGAAATCATCAAGATCAAACAAGAAGACTTGTCAAGAACAACTTGAAGATCATGAAGAACACTATGAATGCATGGAATTTTCGAAAAATACAAGAAAAAATTTTTAAAGCATGCAATTGACACCAAACTTAAAAATTGACTCAAGACTCAAACAAGAAACATAAAATATTTTTTTATTTTTATGATTTTATGATTTTTTTTTTGGATTTTTATTAATTCTTTTCGAAAATATTTTTGAAAAAAAAACGAAAAAGAAAAGAAAAATTTTGGAAAAGATTTTTGAAAAGTTTTTGAAAAGAAAATTACCTAATCTGAGCAACAAGATGAACCGTCAGTTGTTCAAACTCAAACAATCCCCGGCAACGGCGCCAAAAACTTGGTGGACGAAATTGTGATCAACAATATTGGCTCTTTGGTATGTGCATTTATTAACTCAGCACTTTCTTTCCACAACTCCGTTCAACTGACCAGCAAGTGTACTAAGTCGTCCAAGTAATAAACCTTACGTGAGTAAGGGTCGATCCCACAGAGATTGTTGGTATGAAGCAAGCTATGGTCACCTTGTAAATCTCAGTTAGGCAGATTAAATTGATTCATGATAGGTTCGAAAATTAATAATAAACAGAAAATAAAATAGGATAGAAATACTTATGTAAATCAATAGTGAGAATTTCATATAGGCGTATGGAGATGTTGTGCTCCTCTTGAATCTCTACTTTCTTATTACATTCATCCAATCCTTCTTACTCCTTTCCATGGCAACCTGTATGTAGGGCATCACCATCGTCAATGACTACTTTTCATCCTCTCGGGAAAATGGTCCTATGCGCTGTCACTGCATGGCTAATCGTCTGGAGGCATCACCCTTGTCGATGGCTACATCCCATCCTCTCAGTGAAAATGGTCCAAATGTTCTGTCACAGCACGGCTAATCATCTGTCGGTTCTCAATCAGGTTGGAATAGAATCCCTTGATTCTTTTGCGTCTGGCACTAACGCCCAGCCTTCAGGAGTTTGAAGCTCGTCACAGTCATTCAATATCGGAATCCTACTCGGAATACCACAGACAAGGTTAGACTTTCCGGATTCCCGGAATCCTACTCGGAATACCATAGACAAGGTTAGACTTTCCGGATTCCCATGAATGCCGCCATCTATCTAGCTTATACCACGAAGATTCTGTTGGGGAATCTAAGAGATATGCGCCCGGCCTAAGGTAGAACGGAGGTGGCTGTCAGTCATGCGCGTTCATAGGTGAGAATGATGATGAATATCACGGATCATCACATTCATCAAGTTGAAGTGCAACGTATATCTTGGAATAAGAATAAAAGAGAATTGAATAGAAAATAATAGTAATTGTATTGAAACTTGAGGTACAGCAGAGCTCCACACCCTTAATCTATGGTGTGTAGAAACTCCACCGTTGAAAATACATAAGTGAAAGGTTCAGGCATGGCCGAATGGCCAGCCCCCCCCAAAACGTGATCAATGGCCTCCTAAGATGAAGAATAAAACAAAACTGAGACCAAATATGAAACGTGGTCAAAAGACACTGAATACAATAGTAAAATGTTCTATTTATACTAAACTAGCTACTAGGGTTTACATGAGTAAGTAATTGATGCATAAATCCACTTTCGGGGCCCACTTGGTGTGTGCTTGGGCTGAGCTTGATCTATCCACGAGCTGAGGCTTATTTTGGAGTTGAACGCCAAGTTGTAACGTGTTTTGGGTGTTCAACTCCAGGTCGTGACGTGTTTCTGGCGTTTGACTCCAGACAGCAGCATGTACTTGGCGTTGAGCGCCACTTTACGTCGTCAATTCCCAAATAAAGTATAGATTATTATATATTGCTGGAAAGCTCTGGATGTCTAATTTCCAACGTTGTTGAGAGCGCGCCATTTGGAGTTCTGTAGCTCCAGAAATTCTATTTCGAGTGCAGTGAGGTCAGAATCCAACAGCATCAGCAGTCCTTTTGTCAGCCTTTTTCAGAGTTTTGCTCAAGTCCCTCAATTTCAGTCAGAAATTACCTGAAATTACCGAAAAACACACAAACTCATAGTAAAGTCCAGAAATGTGAATTTAACATAAAAACTAATGAAAACATCCCTAAAAGTAGCTTGAACTTACTAAAAACTACCTAAAAACAATGCCAAAAAGCGTATAAATTATCCGCTCATCAGTAGCCTATTTATAAAAAGTGTAGCCTTAGGTATTATAGAAATCACTTATAAAGCGTAGCCCTATGTTAATATCTATAGGTCCACTTTTTATATCAAAGAGAATGCTTTTTGAAGCTAGCCTATTTATTAAGTTTTGGGTACGCTTTTAAAATGATGCTTAATAAGCACTTTTTCCTCTTTTGATTCGATCCAAAGAAAACTCACAACACTTAGTGAAATTTTCGTTCCCTCCAAAGCTCATTATCCCCTTTCTGAAACTCACAACACTTAGTAAATCACGGCGCCTTTATCCCCTTTCTGGAACCACATGAATCACAGCGCCTTTGTTCTCTCCAAAGCTCATCACCCAGTCACCACTCACCGCCAGTCACCACCCACCACTCACCACATCGCTGTGCCGCTCACTAGCTTACCACTCACCAGCTCTCACATTCTCATCCTCACTCAACACACCCAAAAGAGGAAAAAAATCAGAAAAGTGGAGAATGGGAAGAAGAAGAGAAGAAGAGAGGAGAGGGAAAGGAAGGAGAGGACGACGCCGGCTAGGGCTCTGCCGCGCGGACCATCGTCATTGCGTGCGCTGACCGTCGCCTCAGCATCGCCATCTCGTGCACTCACCGTCGCCGCTCAGCATCATCATCGCGTGTGCTCACTGTCGCTTCTCAGCATCGTCGTCGTCGCTCAGCATCGTCATCGCCTCTCACCTGAGAAGGTATGTATCGATTTTCAGTTTGTTCTATGAAATTTGGGAGGTTTTAGGTTCCAATTTAGGGTTTTTAATTAGGGATTTTACTGCATGAATGGTTTTAGCTTCCTGGTAGCCGAGAAGCAATCGCAGACCACCTACAATAATTCTTAATCTCATTCTCTTTGTTGCTCGTCATCTCACTTTTTATCTCATTCGCTCTCTCTTTATCTCACCCTCTATCTCACTTGTTCTCTGTGTATGGATTTTTCTTCTGTGAATTTTTGAAGATTTTGGGGGTTCTATTTTTTAGGCTTTCTAATTTTATGAGTTTCTGCTTCTTACTTCGTTAGGGTTTTCTTTTTTGTTTGAGAAGATTATTGGCCTCAAGTGTGCGAATTGTCGCCTCTTCAAACAGAGTTTATTATTTCTAACACCATTTATGGTTTGTGTATGCTATGAATTTGCAGAACTAATACAGATAGAAGCCAGAAGATTGGGAATTACTGATCAATGGTTCTTTAAGCTCTTCCTTCTCATCACTGATATTGGATCCGTGCAGCCTGTGTCAGGCGCTAAATCTGTTCCAGGAAGGCAAAATCAGTGGAAAGGATACAAAAACTAATGAGACTAAGGTTCGTTCACATCTAGTGGTTCAAAGAATAATCTAGGATTATTGGTTACATACTTGTATTCATTGATTTGGTAGGATGATGCGGGAGAAGATGGTACTGGTGCAAAGAATGATACAAGGAGCAATGCCCAAGCAGCTGAAAAAAGCGAGGGAGAGAAATTATTTGCACAATACTGAAATTATGCTCACTAAGGTTAAGATGCCACTTCCTGATATGATGGTAAGCTGAAAATTGGCGTGAATAAGTTTTTTGATCATTCAGGATAGAAGATTTTATAATGAAAATATCATTCTTATGCATGTTGCTTTCTAGTAAATATTAGTGTTTTTTATTTACATAGAAGATGCTTATTGAAATTTGATTGACTTGTATATGTGCCTAAGGCCACCGATAATAGCTGATGACAGGTCATCATATACCCATTTTTCAAGCTAATTTCACTTGTTTTATTAGCCTTTATGCACTTTCTTGTATCTTAAGTAAGCAATTTGGAATGAAAATGCACAACTTCTTTAAATCAAGCAATCACCATTAAATTGATGCTAAATCATGAGGTTTAAGCAAGAATTAATTGATTTTTAATGAATTATAAACCTTATGAGTTTAGAGATACTTTGAGTGGTTGTTTTGGTTTCTTGTAGGTGAAGAAAGGAAGAAAAGAGGAAAAACGTGGCTTAAGAAAGCGTGGTCCAAGGGAAGAAGGAATGTGGCGCATAGAAGGAGGAAGTAAACATTGCCCTTCACAAGGGCACACTGCCCTCCAGGAGAGCAACATTATGAGCCAAACCTTGAAAAGCATCACTGCCCTGCCCACAACAAGGGCGGAGCACAATTTGATGCTAAGAATCAAAGAGAGCAAAAACTCTGCCCTGCCCTCCTCAAGAGCAATATCGGGCTTCAACCAAGAAAAATTCAAAAGGAATTGCTTCATAATGCTTCCTATGGGTTTTGAACCCAAGGACAAGGAGGAAAGGAGTAGCGCTCAAGCACAATAAAATCAAGCAAAAATTAGCTTGCTTTCATTCTCCCTGGATCGAACACGGCACCATGAGGAAGCAAGGAACTAAGCATGACTTTGGTGCCAAGAAAACTAAAGAAAAGAAGTAGCATGCGCCTCCACCAAGTTTCGAACTTGGGACTTCACCATTGGCACATTGCCCTGCCCTCCACAAGGGCAGGGCAGCATTTTGTGATGCACGGCCAGCACACAAGATTGGCACGCACCAAGGGAGTCTCGGCCAGCAGCAGCGCGTGCGGGCAGAATCTGGCGCACCAAGAAAACTCTGCCCTGCCCTCCACAAGGGCAGGGCAGCATCCTGCAGCATCACACGCACCAAACACGCACGCAACAAGGGCCGCATGCACCATTTCCTGCCCTGCCGTCCACAATGGCAGGGCAGCCTCCTGGGAACTACTTCCTCATGGGCTGAAATTGGATTAAAAATCCAATTAAATTCATTTCTTCACCAAATCAAAAGCCCATCCAAATTCCAAAATCCAAGAATAGAAAGTGTATAAATAGGAGATAGTTTGATGTAATCAGGTCCCTCAATTTCAGCCAGAAAATACCTGAAATCACAGAAAAACACACAAAATCATAGTATAGTCCAGAAAAGTGAATTTTAACTAAAAACTAATAAAAATATAATAAAAACTAACTAAAACATACTAAAAACAATGCCAAAAAGCGTATAAATTATCCGCTCATCATTGTACCGGCTGGGATCCCAAATAGACTGCCAATTCGTGGCTCATCAGTTCGGGATCTATGCCTGGCATGTCGGCAGCTTTTCATGCGAAGAGATCAACATTATCTCGTAGGAACTGTATGAGTCATTCCTTTACGTCTCCTTTCAGGATCGTGCCAATATTAGTTGTCTTATCTGAGGTGTCTCCGATCTGAACTTTCTCTACTTCACCTTCGGGCTGTGGACGGATTTCTTCTCGTCTCTGAACTCCGCCAAGTTCGATTGTGTGGAACTCTCCTCCTTCACCTCTGAGGTTTAGAATTTCGTTATAACAGCGACGCGCCATCTTTTGATCTGCTTTTATTGTAGCTATCCCTTCTGCAGTTGGGAATTTCATACATAGATGTGGAGTTGAAACTATTGCACTGAGTTGATTTGACGTCGTTCGACCTATTAAGGCGTTGTAGGCTGAGCTTACGTCAACCACGATGTAGTCTATCTTAAGTGTTCTGGACTGGTTCCCCTTTCCAAAGATCGTATGTAGCGATACATATCCCAGTGGTTGTACTGGGGTATCCCCAAGTCCGAACAGGCTGTTCGGATATGCTCTTAGCTCTTTTTCTTCTAGGCCGAGCTTGTTGAAGGCAGTTTTGAATAAGATATCTGCGGAGCTTCCTTGGTCAATTAATGTATGGTGGAGGTTGGCGTTTACGAGTATGATAGTGATGACCATGGGGTCGTCGTGTCCCGACATGATTCCAGATGCGTCTTCTTTGGTAAACGTGATTGCTGGGATGTCTGTCGCCTCTTTTTTTCCTTCGACATGGTATATTTCTTTGAGATGTCGCTTGCGAGATGACTTGGAGATTCCTCCTCCCGCAAATCCACCGTGTATCACGTGGACGTGTCTCTCTGGTGTGCGAGGTGATCGTTCAGACCGTCCAGTATCTTCATCCCTTCTTCTTTTTCTTGGCTCTTCGTTCCGGTTGGCCAAAAACTGATCTTGTTTTCCTTCTCTTACTAATTTTTCTATGACATTTTTCAAGTCGAAGCATTCGTTTGTGGAATGTCCTCGAACTCGATGATACTCACAGTATTCGTTCTGATTCCCTCCTCCTCTTTTGCCTTTGAGTGGCCGAGCTGGGGGTATTTTTTCCGTATGGCAGACTTCTTTGTAAACATCTACCAAGGATACCCTGAGAGGGGTGTAGTTATGATATTTTTTTATTTTCTCCCTGGAGCAATCTTCTTTTTTCTTGGATTCTTTATCTTTATCTCGGTAGGCAGAACCGAACCTCGAGGCTTCCTCAAGTCGAGAATTTTCCTCCATGTTGATGTATTTCTGCGCCCGTTCTTGTACTTCGTCCAGGGATGCAGGGTACTTCTTTGATATAGATTGGCTAAACGGTCCTTCTCGTAGGCCATTTATGAGGCCCATAATGGCAGTTTCTATTGGTAAACTTTGTATGTCCATGCATGTTTTGTTGAATCTTTCCATGTAGTTACGAAGACTCTCCCGATCTCCTTGCTTGATTCCTAGTAGGCTGGGTGCGTGTTTAGCCTTATCTTTTTGTATGGAAAATCTGGCCAGGAACTTTTTGGCCAGGTCGTCGAAGCTTGAGATGGACTTCGGAGGTAGGCTGTCGAACCATCTAATGGTTGTCTTGGTAAGAGTTGTTGGAAAGGCCTTGCAGCGAACTACATCCGAGGCGTCAGTGAGGTACATTCTACTTCTAAAATTGCTGAGATGATGGTTGGGGTCTGAAGTGCCGTCACACAGAGTCATATCCGGAAGTTTGAAATCTTTTGGGATTTTGGTCTTCATAATTTCCCTGGTGAAAGGATCTTGATCCTTGCGAGAGCTATCCTCTGGAGTGGATTTAGTAGCTTTAGTTTTGAGATCAGCTTCGAGTTTTAGAATTTTATCTTCTAATTCTCAGCGTCGCCTTATCTCCCGATGCAGATCCTCTTCTTTTTCACGTTGATGTTGGGCTTCTTTCTCAAGTTGCTTTAATCGATCTTGAAGCGCCTCTATCACTCCTGGATTTGATAAATTTTTGTCCCCGTTGAGCTCCGGAGTATCTTTGAGTGTAACATCCACGTTCTTGTGCGGCGTTCTATCTTCCAAATTTGAATCGTGGTCGTTGTCATGGTCGTCCGCCATGGTGATGGGATGACTTCCAGGTTCCCCGGTAATGGCGCCAATGTTCCGAGGGTTACCTGAAACTGTAGGTCGATCTCGGTTGAGATCTTCTGTGTTGGTCGGAGCCAACGTGTCCGGCAGGTGTATAGCAGCCGGAGCTGGTGTGTCCGACTTATGGAACTGAGAGTGCTGCTGATCCTTTATCACCTAAGGGTGGGGGTACCTGCAAGGGACTCCGATGCTTAAGTTAGCAAGGGTATTAAGTAGGTATTGAGTAGAATCAGAGTATGAGTTATACCTGGGTGCTCCAGTGTATTTATAATGGTGTAGAGTGACCTTTTTAGATAAGATAAGTTAGTTATCTTATCTTATCTTATCTTCTAAGTGAGGTCAGCTTATCTTTCATGGGAACCGCCCTTCCCTCTGTAGGCTTGGGCTGCCTTAGGATTTGGGACGTGTTCCTCTATTTGGGCCCTTCTTTGGGCTTTTCTAGTGACTTGGCCAAGCTCTTTGGAAAGAGGTCGGGTTGTCCCATCCTGAAGAGGTCGGTCGCTTTGTCTATCGAACATCCCGGGTCGGACAGCTCGACCCAGGGTATGAACACCTGCATATCCTAGGAAGCTTCTAATTGCTTTGGCATTAGTAGGTGATGGTAATCATTCAATTACTTTCACATTGGCCTGATCGGCCTCTATTCCCTTGTTTGAAATCCGATGTCCACGAACAATGCCTTCGGTCACCATAAAGTGGCATTTTTTCCAGTTTAAAACCAGATTAGTTTCTTGGCATCGTTTTAAAACTCGGGCTAGATGGTTAAGGCAGGAATCAAAAGAATCCCCAAAGATAGAGAAATCTTTCATGAATACTTCAAGGAATTTCCCAACCATGTCGGAGAAAATGGAGAGCATACACCACTGAAAGGTTACAGGTGCATTACAGAGGCTGAATGTCATTCTTCTGTAAGTGAACACTCCAAATGGGCATGTGAATGCTGTCTTTTCTTGATGTTGAGGATCTACTGCAATTTGATTATATCTTGAATACCCATCTAGGAAGCGGTAGAATGCATGCCCTGCCAGTCTCTCCAGCATCTAGTCTATGAATGGTAAAGGAAAATAATTCATTCTTGTGGCGGTATTGAGTTATCTATAAACAATACACATACGCCAACCTGTCACTATCCTTGTAGGGATAAGCTCATTCCTTTCATTTTGGATCACCGTCATCCCTCCTTTCTTGGGTACAACTGGGATAGGGCTTACCCAGGGGCTATCTGAAATGGGATAGATAATACCAGTGTCCCACAGTTTTGTGACTTCTTTTTGGAATACTTCCTTCATAGCTGGATTTAGTTATCTCTGTTGTTGCACCACTGGTTTAGCATCTTTTTCGAGCCTAATCTTCTGCATGCACCGAGTTAGACTAATTCCCTTTAAGTCACTTATGGTCCACCCAATAGCTGTTCTACGGGTCTTTAGCACTTGAATTAGTGCTTGTTCTTCTTATGGCTTTAGAGCCGAGCTTATGATCACTGGGTAAGTGTCACTATCTCCCAGAAATACGTATTTCAAGGATGATGGTAATGGCTTGAGCTCGAACTTGGGAGGTTCATTTTCCACTTTAGGGGCTTTTAACACATCTTCTTGTTTTTCTGGTGCCTTTATGTTAGGTTTGTCATCCCCAAAGATGTTATCCAGCTCCTCCTCAAGTCTCTCAACTTCCTATACCTCTTCTACCAATGAGTTGATGATATCAAGCCTCAGACAAATTCTTCCTCATTGACTCTTAGTGTCACTTTCCCTTTTTGTACATCAATGAGGGTCCTTCCTGTAGTCAGGAAAGGTCTCCCTAGAATAATAGATACATTCTTGTGTTCTTCCATATCCAACACCATGAAGTCTATAGGTGATGAGCGGATAATTTATACGCTTTTTGGCATTGTTTTTAGGTAGTTTTTAGTAAGTTCAAGCTACTTTTAGGGATGTTTTCATTAGTTTTTATGTTAAATTCACATTTCTGGACTTTACTATGAGTTTGTGTGTTTTTCTGTGATTTCAGGTAATTTCTGGCTGAAATTGAGGGACTTGAGCAAAACTCTGAAAAAAGGCTGACAAAAGGACTGCTGATGTTGTTGGAATCTGACCTCCCTACACTCAAAATGGATTTTCTGGAGCTACAGAACTCCAATTGGCGCGCTCTCAACGGCATTGGAAAGTAGACATCCAGAGCTTTCCAGCAATGTATAATAGTCCATACTTCATTCGGAAATTGACGACGTAACTTGGCGTTGAACGCCAAGTACATGCTGCTGTCTGGAGTTAAACGCCAGAAAAACGTCATGATCCGGAGTTGAACGCCCAAAACACGTCATAACTCGGAGTTCAACTCCAAGAAAAGTCTCAGCTCGTGGATTGATCAAGCTCAGCCCAAGCATACACCAAGTGGGCCCCGGAAGTGGATTTATGCATCAATTACTTACTCATGTAAACCCTAGGAGCTAGTTTATTATAAATAGAACTTTTTACTATCATATTATCATCCTGAATTGTAATTTGAATCTTGTGATCACATTCAGGGGGCTGGCCTTTCGGCCATGCCAGAACCTTTTACTTATGTATTTTCAACAGTGGAGTTTCTGCACACCATAGATTAAGGGTGTGGAGCTCTGCTGTACCTCAAGTTTCAATACAATTACTATTACTTTTTATTCAATTCTCTCTTATTCTTATTCCAAGATATTCATTCGCACCCAAGAACATGATGAATGTGATGATTATGTGACGCTCATCATCATTCTCACCTATGAACGCGCGTGATTAACAACCACCTATGTTCTACATGCAACCGAGCTTGAATGTGTATCTCTTAGATTCCCCAACAGAATCTTCGTGGTATAAGCTAGATAGATGGCGGCATTCATGAGGATCCGGAAAGTCTAACCTTGTCTGTGGTATTCCGAGTAGGATCCAGGGAATCCGGAAAGTCTAACCTTGTCTGTGGTAATAAATGACTGTGACGTGCTTCAGACTCGCAAGTGCTGGGCGTTAGTGACAGACGCAAAAGAATCAAGGGATTCTATTCCAGTAGGAGCAGGAACCAACCAGTGATTAGCCGTGCTGTGACAGAGCGCGTGAGCGTAGTTTTCACTGCGAGGATGGGATGTAGCCTTCGGCCAGTGTGATGCCTCCAGACGATTAGCCATGCGAGTGACAGCGCAGAGGACCATTTTCCAGAGAGGATACAAAGTAGCCATCGTCGAACGGTGAACCCCTATACACAGCTTGCCATGGAAAGGAGTAAGAAGGATTGAGTTGAAGCAATAGGAAAGTAGGCGTTCTTGAGCCATACAGTATCTCCATTCGCTTTTCTGAAAATCCCACCAATGAATCTGCATAAGTATTCTATCCCTTTTATTATTTCTATTTTATTATTAATTTTCGAAACCATAAACAAATTTAATCTGCCTAACTGAGATTTACAAGGTGACCATAGCTTGCTTCATACCAACAATCTCTGTGGGATCGACCCTTACTCACGTAAGGTTTATTACTTGGACGACCCAGTACACTTGCTGGTTAGTTGAACGGAGTTGTGAATTCAACCGGTACCATAATAATGATTTCATACAAATACAAATAATATGGATCACAGTTTCGTCCACCAAGTTTTTGGCGCCGTTGCTGGGGATTGTTCGAATTTGGACAACTGACGGTTCATCTTGCTCAGATTAGGTAATTTTTTTTCAAAAATCTTTTTCAAAATTTTTCTTTTATTTCTCGTTTTTCCAACTTTGTTTTCGAAAAAAATAACAAAAATCTAAAAAAAAATCAAAAAATCATAAAAATCAAAAATATTTTGTGTTTCTTGTTTGAGTCTTGAGTCAATTTTTAAGTTTGGTGTCAATTGCTTGCTTTAAAATTTTTCTTGCATTTTTCGAAAATCCCATGCATTCATAGTGTTCTTCATGATCTTCAAGTTGTTCTTGATAAGTCCTCTTGTTTGATCTTGATGTTTTCTTGTTTTGTGTTGTTTGTTGTTTTTCATGTGCATCTTGGCATTCATATTTTCCATGCATTAAAGATTTCTAAGTTTGGTGACTTGCATGTTTTCTTTGCATTAAAAATTTTTCAAAATTATGTTCTTGATGTTCATCATGATCTTCAAAGTGTTCTTGGTGTTCATCTTGACATTCATAGCATTCTTGCATGCATTCATTGTTTTGATCTAAAAATTTCATGCATTGAGTATTTTTGTTGTTTTTCTCTCTCATAATTAAAAAAAATCAAAAATTCAAAAAAATATCTTTTCCTTATTTCCCTCCAAATTTTTGAAATTTTGGGTTGACTTGGTCAAAAATTTTCAAAATTAGTTGTTTCTTACAAGTCAAATCAAAATTTCAATTTTTAAAAAAAAAATCTTATCTTTTCAAAATTTTTTTTTAAAAATCATATTTTTTCCATTTTTGTTCTTATTTTCGAAAATTTTAAAAATTATTTTTCAAAATCTTTTTCTTATCTTTTATACCATATTTTCGAAAATATACTAACAATTAATGTGATTGATTCAAAAATTTGAAGTTTGTTACTTTCTTGTTAAGAAAGGTTCAATCTTTAAATTCTAGAATCTTATCTTGTAGTTTCTTGTTAGTTAAGTCATTTTAAAAATTAAATCTTTTTCAAAATATCTTTTTCTTAAAATTTTTATCTTATCTCTTATCATATCTTTTTCAAAAATTTTATCTTTTTCAAAATTTGATTTCAAATCTTTTTATCTAACTTCTTATCTTCTTATCTTTTTTAAAATTTAATTTCAATATCTTTTTCAATCAACTAACTAACTTTTTGTTTGTTTCTTATCTTTTTCAAAACCACCTAACTACTTCTCCCTCTTCTATTTTCGAAAATATTTCTCTCTTTTTCAAAAATTCTTTTTACTTAACTAATTGTTTCATGTTTTAATTTTAATTACAGCTTATCTCTAATTTTCGAAAAATACTAACTCCTTTTTCAAAATTATTTTCGAAAATTCTCCTTCTCTTTTCTTATTCTATTTAATTATTTAATTACTAACACTTCTCTTCACCTCTCTTCATCTAAAAATCCGAACCCATCCTTCTTCACTCTTCTCCCCTTTCTTTTTCTACTAACATAAAGGAATCTCTATACTGTGACATAGAGGATTCCTCTTTCTTTTCTTGTTTCCTTCTCTTTCATATGAGCAGGAACAGGGATAAAGGCACTCTTGTTGAAATTGATCCAGAACCTGAAAGGACTTTGAAGAGAAAATTAAGAGAAGCTAAATTACAACAATCCAGAAACAACCTTTCAGAAATTTTCGAACAAGAGAAGGAGATGGCAGCCGAAAATAATAATAATGCAAGGAGAATGCTTGGTGACTTCACAAAGCCAACGTCCAAGTTTGATGGAAGAAGCATCTCCATTCCTGCCATTGGAGCCAACAACTTTGAGCTGAAACCTCAGCTAGTTGCCTTAATGCAACAAAACTGCAAGTTTTATGGACTTCCATCTGAAGATCCTTATCAGTTTTTAACTGAGTTCTTGCAGATCTGTGAGACTGTAAAGACGAATGGAGTTGATCCTGAAGTCTACAGACTTATGCTTTTCCCTTTTGCTGTAAGAGACAGAGCTAGAATATGGTTGGATTCACAACCCACGGATAGCCTGGACTCCTAGGATAAGCTGGTTACAGCCTTCTTGGATAAATTCTTTCCTCCTCAAAAGCTGAGCAAGCTGAGAGTGGATGTTCAAACCTTCAAACAAAAAGATGGTGAATCCCTCTATGAAGCTTGGGAAAGATACAAGCAGCTGACCAAAAGATGTCCATCTGACATGTTTTCAGAATGGACCATATTAGATATATTCTATTATGGTCTCTCTGAATTTTCGAAAATGTCATTGGACCATTCTGCAGGTGGATCTATTCACCTGAAGAAAACGCCTGAAGAGGCTCAAGAGCTCATTGACATGGTTGCAAACAACCAATTCATGTACACTTCTGAGAGGAATTTCGTGAATAATGGGATACCTCAAAAGAAAGGAGTTCTTGAAATTGATACTCTGAATGCCATATTGGCTCAGAACAAAGTGTTGACTCAACAGGTCAACATGATCTCTCAAAATCTGAATGGATTGCAACATGCATCCAACAGTACTAGAGAGGCAGCTTCTGAAGAAGCTTATGATTCTGAGAACCCTGCCATGGCAGAGGTTAATTACATGGGTGAACCTTATGGAAACACTTATAACCCATCATGGAGAAATCATCCAAATTTCTCATGAAAGGATCAACAAAAGCCTCAACAAGGCTTTAACAATGGTGGACGCAACAGGCTGAACAATAGCAAGCCATATCCATCATCTTCTCAGCAACAAACAGAGAATTCTGAACAAAACACCTCTAATTTAGCCAATGTAGTCTCTGATCTGTCAAAGGCCACTTTCAGTTTCATGAGTGAAACAAGATCCTCCATTAGAAATCTGGAGGCACAAGTGGGCCAGCTGAGTAAGAAAGTCATTGAAACTCCTCCCAGTATTCTTCCAAGCAATACAGAAGAGAATCCAAAAGGAGAGTGCAAAGCCATTGACATAGTCAATATGGCCGAATGCACAAGGGAGGAGGAGGACGAAAATCCTAGTGAGAAAGACCTCCTGGGACGTCCCTCAAGCAAGAAGGAGTTTTCTATTAAGGATCCAAAGGAATCTGAGGCTCATATAGAGACCATAGAGATTCCATTAAATCTCCTTCTGCCATTCATGAGCTCTGAAGACTATTCTTCCTCTGAAGATGATGAAGATGTGACTGGAGAGGAAGTTGCTCAATATTTAGGAGCTATCATGAAGCTGAATGCCAAGTTATTTGGTAATGAGACTTGGGAAAGTGAATCTCCCTTGCTCATTAATGAACTGGATACTTGGATTCAGAAAATTCTACCTCAAAAGAAACAAGATCCTGGCAAGTTCTTAATACCTTGTACCATAGGCACCATGATCTTTGAAAAAGCTCTGTGTGATCTGGGGTCAGGGATAAATCTTATGCCACTCTCTGTAATGGAGAAGCTGGGGATCATTGAGGTACAACCTACCTTGTTCTCATTACAATTGGCAGACAAGTCATTGAGACAAGCTTATGGATTGGTAGAGGACGTGCTAGTAAAGGTTGAAGGCCTTTACATCCCTGCTGATTTCATAATCTTAGACACTAGGAAGGAAGAGGATGATTGCATCATCCTTGGAATACCTTTCCTAGCCACAGCAGGAGCTGTGATAGATGTCAACAGAGGTGAATTAGTCCTTCAATTGAATGGGGACTACCTTGTGTTTAAGGCACATGGCCATCCCTCTGTGACAGAAGAGCGTAAGCATGAAGAGCTTCTCTCAGTTCAGAGTCAAGAAGAGCCCACACAGTCAAACTCTAAGTTTGGTGTTGTGAGGCCACAACCAAACTCTAAGTTTGGTGTTAAGACCCCATATCCAAACTCTAAGTTTGGTGTTGGCAACTATACAACATTGACCTGATCACCTTGTGGCTCCATGAGAGCCACTGTCAAGCTACTGACATTAAAGAAGCGCTTGTTGGGAGGTAACCCAATTTTATTTATCTAATTTTTATTTTATTGTTATTTTGTGTTTTATTAGGTACATGATCAAGAGAAGTCACGAAAAAATCATAAAAATTAAAAACAGAATCAAAAACAGCAGAAGAAAAAATTCACACCCTGGAGGACGTACAGGCTGGCGTTCAACGCCAGTAAGATGCATCTGGTTGGCGTTCAACGCCAGAACAGAGCATCATTCTGGCGCTGAACGCCAGAAACAAGCAATATTCTGGCGTTGAACGCCAGGAATATGCCCAGAGAGGAAAAACTGGCGCTGAACGCCAGTAACAAGCATGAAACTGGCGTTCAACGCCAGAAACATGCTTTACATGGGCGTTGAACGCCCAGAATGTGCACCAATGGGCATTTAAACGCCAGAATGGTGTGCAAAGGCATTTTACATGCCTATTTGGTGCAGGGATGGAATTCCTTGACACCTCAGGATCTGTGGACCTCACAGGATCCCCACCTACCTCGCCCTCTCTCTTTCCATTCATGGTCATCCCTTCTGTTTTTCATTCACCACCTACATCTATCCACTCTTCCCCATACACCCCACCTACCTTTACAATTCAACTTCTCTTTCCCACCCAATCCCACCCATATAGCCGAATCCATCTCCCCTCACTCACCTCCATTTTCTTCTTCTTCTTCCTATCTTCTTTCTTCTCTTGCTCGAGGGCGAGCAATATTTTAAGTTTGGTGTGGTAAAAGCATAGCTTTTTTTGCTTTTTCATTACCATTAATGGCACCTAAGGCCAGAAAAACCTCAAAGGGAAGACAAAAGCTTCCACCTCTGAGTCTTGGGAGATGGAAAGACTCATATAAAGCCGTCATAGCTCGGTGGTAGAACATGTGGCTGCAAATCAAGAGATCCCTGAGATACCTCAGGGGATAACTTGTCCTCCACACAAACATTGGAAGCAACTAAGGGTAGAAACACCAAAATTACTAGGAATCATTCAACAGAAGCAAGGAAGAGACATAGAGGAGCTCAAAGAGCACCATTGGACCTTCAAGAAGGTGCCACCCTCACTCAGGTGGATTCATTCCTTGTTCTTATTTCTTTCTGCTTTTCGGTTTTTAATGTTGTGTTTATCTATGTTTTGTGTCTTTACTTCATGATCATTAGTATGTAGTAACTATGCCTTAAAGCTATGAATAAATTCCATTAATCCTTCACCTCTCTTAAAAGAAAAATGTTTTAATTCAAAAGAACAAGAAGTACATGAATTTCGAATTTATCCTTGAATTTAATTTAATTATATTGATGTGGTGACAATACTTTTTGTTTTCTGAATGAATGCTTGAACAGTGCATATGTCTTTTGATCTTGTTGTTTATGAATGTTAAAACTGTTGGCTCTTGAAAGAATGATGAACAAAGAGAAATGTTATTGATGATCTGAAAAATCATAAAATTGATTCTTGAAGCAAGAAAAAGCAGTGAAAAAGCAAACGCTTGCAAAAAAAAAATAAGAAAGAAAAAGAAAAAGCAAGCAGAAAAAGCCAATAGCCCTTAAAACCAAAAGGCAAGGGTAAAAAGGATCCAAGGCTTTGAGCATCAATGGATAGGAGGGCCCAAGGAAATAAAAATCCAGGCCTAAGCGGCTAAATCAAGCTGTCCCTAACCATATGCTTGTGTCATGAAGGTCCAAGTGAAAAGCTTCAGACTGAGTGGTTAAAGTCGTGATCCAAAGCAAAAAGAGTGTGCTTAAGAGCTTTGGACACCACTAACTGGGGACTTTAGCAAAGCTAAGTCACAATCTGAAAAGGTTCACCCAGTCATGTGTCTGTGGCATTTATGTATCCGGTGGTAATACTGGAAAACAAAGTGCTTAGGGCCACAGCCAAGACTCATAAGTAGCTGTGTTCAAGAATCAACATGCTTAACTAGGAAAATCAATAACACTATCCGAAATTCTAAATTCCTCAGAGACGCCAATCATTCTAAACTACAAAGGAAAAAGTGAGATGCCAAAACTGTTCAGAAGCAAAAAGCTACAAGTCCCGCTCATCTAATTAGAATTAATATTCATTGATATTCTGAAATTTATAGTATATTCTCTTCTTTTTATCCTAATTGATTTTCAGTTGCTTGGGGACAAGCAACAATTTAAGTTTGGTGTTGTGATGAGCGGATAATTTATACGCTTTTTGGCATTGTTTTTAGGTAGTTTTTAGTAAGTTCAAGCTACTTTTAGGGATGTTTTCATTAGTTTTTATGTTAAATTCACATTTCTGGACTTTACTATGAGTTTGTGTGTTTTTCTGTGATTTCAGGTAATTTCTGGCTGAAATTGAGGGACTTGAGCAAAACTCTGAAAAAAGGCTGACAAAAGGACTGCTGATGTTGTTGGAATCTGACCTCCCTGCACTCAAAATGGATTTTCTGGAGCTACAGAACTCCAATTGGCGCGCTCTCAATGGCGTTGGAAAGTAGACATCCAGAGCTTTCCAAAAATATATAATAATCTATACTTCATTCGGAAATTGACGATGTAACTTGGCGCTGAATGCCAAGTACATGCTGCTGTCTGGAGTTAAACGCCAGAAAAACGTCATGATCCGGAGTTGAACGCCCAAAACACGTCATAACGAGGAGTTCAACTCCAAGAGAAGCCTCAGCTCGTGGATTGATCAAGCTTAGCCCAAGCATACACCAAGTGGGCCCCGGAAGTGGATTTATGCATCAATTACTTACTCATGTAAACCCTAGGAGCTAGTTTATTATAAATAGAACTTTTTACTATCATATTATCATCCTGAATTGTAATTTGAATCTTGTGATCACATTCAGGGGGCTGGCCTTTCGGCCATGCCTGAACCTTTTACTTATGTATTTTCAACAGTGGAGTTTCTGCACACCATAGATTAAGGGTGTGGAGCTCTGCTGTACCTCAAGTTTCAATACAATTACTATTACTTTTTATTCAATTCTCTCTTATTCTTATTCGAAGATATTCATTCACACCCAAGAACATGATGAATGTGATGATTATGTGACGCTCATCATCATTCTCACCTATGAACGCGCGTGATTGACAACCACCTACGTTCTACTTGCAACCGAGCTTGAATGTGTATCTCTTAGATTCCCTAACAGAATCTTCGTGGTATAAGCTAGATAGATGGCGGCATTCATGAGGATCCAGAAAGTCTAACCTTGTCTGTGGTATTTCGAGTAGGATCCTGGGAATCTGGAAAGTCTAACCTTGTCTGTGGTATTCCGAGTAGGATTCCGGTAATGAATGACTGTGACGTGCTTCAGACTCGCAAGTGCTGGGCGTTAGTGACTGATGAGCGGATATTTTGTACGCTTTTTGGGGGTAATTTCATGTAGATTTTAGCATGTTTCAGTTAGTTTTTAGTAAAATAATATTAGTTTTTAGGCAAAAATCATATTTCTGGACTTTACTATGAGTGTGTGTATTTTTCTGTGATTTCAGGTATTTTCTGGCTGAAATTGAGGGAGCTGAGCAAAAATCTGACTTAGGCTGAAAAAGGACTGCTGATGCTGTTGGATCCTGACCTCCCTGCACTCGAAATGGGTTTTCTGGAGCTACAGGAGTCCAATTGGCGCGCTCTCAACGGCGTTGGAAAGTAGACATCCAGGGCTTTCCAGCATATATAATAGTCCATACTTTGCGCGAAGATAGACGACGTAACTTGGCGTTGAACGCCAAGTACATGCTGCTGTCTGGAGTTAAACGCCAGAGAAACGTCATGATCCGGAGTTGAACGCCCAAAACACGTCAAAACCTGGAGTTTGACGCCAAGAAAGGCCTTTACACGTGGAAAGCTTTAGTCTCAGCCCCAGCACACACCAAGTGGGCCCCAGAAGTGGATTTCTGCACCAATTATCTTAGTTTACTCATTTTTCTGTAAACTAGGTCACTAGTTTACTATTTAAACAACTTTTACAGACTTATCTTGTACCTCATGACATTTTCAGATCTGAATTACATACTTTGTGACGGCATGAGTCTCTAAACTCCATTGTTGGGGGTGAGGAGCTCTGCAGCGTCTCGATGATTTAATACAATTCCTTTGTTTTCCATTCAAACACGCTCGTTCTTATCTAAGATGTTTATTCGCGCCTAACTGTGGAGAAGGTGATGATCCGTGACACTCATCACCTTCCTCAACCCATGAACGTGTGCCTGACAACCACCTCCGTTCTACATCAGACTGAATGAATATCTCTTAGATTCCCCAACAGAATCTTCGTGGTATAGGCCGGATTGATGGCGGCATTCATGAGAATCCGGAAAGTCTAAACCTTGTCTGTGGTATTCCGAGTAGGATTCCGGGATTGAATGACTGTGACGTGCTTCAGACTTTAACCTGCTGGGCGTTAGTGACAGACGCAAAAGAGGGATTCTATTCCAGTAGGAGCGGGAACCAACCGGTGATTGGCCGTACTGTGACAGAGTGCGTGCATAGCTTTCACTGCGAGGATGGGAAGTAGCCATTGACAACGGTGACACCCTACATAGAGCTTGCCATGGAAGGAACCTGCGTGTGAGAAGAGGATTTCAAGGAAGAGTTGAAGTCAGAGGACAAAGCATCTCCAAAACTCCAACATATTCCCCATTACTGCACAACAAGTAACGCTTTTATTCTCTATTATTAAAGTAATAACTATTTATTCTACGCTCTAATTGGCAACAAAAATACGAGGCTAAAGAATCCTATTGGTATCCTGACTAAGCCAAATAAAATAATATTGATTGCTTCAAACCAATAATCTCTGTGGATTCGACCCTTACTCACGTAAGGTATTACTTGGACGACCCAGTACACTTGCTGGTTAGTTGAACGGAGTTGTGAATTCAACCAGTGCCATAATAAGGATTTTGAATGAACAAGAGACACAATAGTTTTTGTGTACATACTAAAGCTCAAAAGATAGAAATCACAATTTCGTCCACCAAGTTTTTGGCGCCGTTGCCGGGGATTATTGAGTTTGGACAATTGAAGGCTTATTTTATTTCTTAGATTAGGAATAATTATTTTTATTTTATTTTTTATGTTAGAGTCATTAAATCTTGATAGGATAGTTTATTTTCAAAAAAAAAAAAATTTCTTTTCAAAAATATTATTTTTCTTAATTAATTGTTAAATTTTCGTGAGTTTAGTGTCTTGTTCTAAGTTTGGTGTCAATTGCATATCTCATATTTTCTTTTAAAATTTTCGACTTGTGTTCTTTGTTCTTCATTGATCTTCAAGTTGTTCTTGCTTATTTTTCTGTTTGATCTTGATTTTTCTTGTTCTGTGTCTTTTCTTGTTTTTCTTGTGCTTTTTCAAAACATTAGTTTTCAAAATTTAGTTTATCCATAAAAATAATACATCTTTAAAATACATTACATTTTAATTCAGTTGGTTATAGTGTTGGCTTATGTTCTTGGCAATTGGGCACCAGTTCTTTTGAAAATCTTTTTCAAAAATAATTTTTCTTGGTTTAATCTGTGCCAAACTTTAAGTTTGGTGTTTTCTTGTTAATTTTAATATAATTTTCGAAAACTTGTCTTGATTTTCTAAAAATTTTAAGTTTGGTGTTCTTTCTTTTGTTCTTGGTGTTCTTGTGAATCTTCAAAGTGTTCTTGAGTTTTTCTTGTGTCTTGATCTTAAAATTTTTAAGTTTGGTGTTCCATGGTGTTTTCCCTCCAAAAATTTTCGAAAATAAGGAGTACTAGATCTAAAAATTTTAAGTCTTGTGTCTTTTGTGTGTTTTCTCTTTCATCATAAAATTCAAAATTCAAAAATTTTATATTTTCTAACTAATTTTGAACCACTTTTTCGAAATTTTTATATAAGTTTCAGATTTTAATTTCAATTTTTTTCGAAAAGTTTTCAAAAAAAAAAAAAAAAAAAAAAAAATTTATTATCATATTTTCTTTTTATATATTTTGTTTTACTTATTCCATTTTTCTAAATCAACATATAAATTATCTCTTGTATTCCAATTCTAAAGTAAGTATGAATGGACAAGACAAGAGGACTCTGGGGTCATATGCTAACCCCACTACTGCTTCATATGGGAGTAGTATTTGTATACCCTCCATTGGAGTTAGTAGCTTTGAGCTGAATCCTCAGCTCATTATCATGGTGCAGCAAAACTGCCAGTATTCTGGTCTTCCACATGAAGAACCTACAGAGTTTCTGGCACAATTTCTGCAAATTGCTGATACAGTACATGATAAGGAAGTGGATCAGGATATCTACAGATTACTACTGTTTCCATTTGCTGTAAAAGATCAAGCTAAGAGGTGGTTAAATAACCAGCCTAAGAACAGCATAAAAACATGGAAACAGCTGTCAGAAAAATTCCTGAATCACTATTTCCCTCCCAAACGGATGACACAGCTAAGGCTAAACATCCAAGGCTTCAAACAAGGAGATAATGAATCCCTTTATGATGCTTGGGAGAGATACAGAGAGATGCTAAGAAAATGCCCCTCTGAAATGTTTTCAGAATGGGTGCAATTAGACATCTTCTACTATGGGCTTACAGAAAAAGCTCAGATTTCTCTAGACCACTCAGCTGGTGGATCTATACACATGAGAAAAACAATTGAAGAAGCTCAAGAGCTTATTGATACAGTTGCCAGAAATCAACATATGTATCTAAGCAGTGAATCTTCTAAGAAAGGAGAAGCTAAAACAGTAACTGCAGAACTCAGTCCGGTGGATCAGGCTAATGAATTTAATCAGCAATTAGACTTTCTAACTCAGCAGCTAGCCGAATTCAATGAGATATTACAGGAAACAAGAATGGCAAACAGGAACATGGAAGTGCAATTAAAGCAAACAGAAAAACGACTGTCAAAACAAATAGTAGAAGAATGCCAAGCAGTTCAATTAAGAAGTGGGAAAACATTAAATACCTCACTTCAAAGCAGCAAGAAGCAAGGACATGAACGAATAGCTAATCAAAATCCCTCTGAGGACAAGCAGAGCCCAGAAAGGGATAAAGCTGGCGCTGAACGCCCAGACCATGCTGATTCCTGGCGTTCAACGCCAGAAACAAGCTTGAATCTGGCGTTGAACGCCCAAAAGGAGCATGGTTCTGGCGTTCAAACGCCAGTAACAAGCAAGGAAGTGGCGTCTAACGCCACTCCAGCTCCTACCTCTGGCATTCAAATGCCAGTAGGGAATCAGTCACATACAAGTGCTGATAACAAGGCTTCCCAACCCACTTCTGTAGGTAATAAACCTGCAGCAACTAAGGTTGAGGAATACAGAGCCAAAATGCCTTATCCTCAAAAACTCCGCCAAGCGGAACAAGATAAGCAATTTGCCCGCTTTGCAGACTATCTCAGGACTCTTGAAATAAAGATTCCGTTTGCAGAAGCACTTGAGCAAATACCCTCTTATGCTAAGTTCATGAAAGAGATCTTAAGTCATAAGAAGGATTGGAGGGAGACTGAAAAGGTTTACCTCACTGAAGAATGCAGTGCAGTCATTCTAAAAAGCTTACCTGAGAAGCTTAAAGATCCTGGGAGCTTTATGATACCATGCACATTAGAAGGTAATTGCACCAAGCAAGCTTTATGTGACCTTGGGGCAAGTATCAACCTAATACCTGCATCTACTATCAGAAAGCTTGGTTTAACTGAAGAAATCAAACCAACCAGGATATGTCTTCAACTTGCTGATGGCTCCATTAAATACCCATCAGGCGTGATTGAAGACATGATTGTCAAGGTTGGGCCATTTGCCTTTCCTACTGACTTTGTGGTGCTGGAAATGGAGGAGCACAAGAGTGCAACTCTCATTCTAGGAAGACCTTTCCTAGCAACTGGCCGAACCCTCATTGATGTCCAAAAAGGGGAAGTAACCTTGAGAGTCAATGAGGAGGAATTCAAGTTGAATGTGGTCAAAGCCATGCAACATCCAGACACCCAAATGACTGCATGAGTGTTGACATGATTGATTCTCTGGTAAGAGAGGTCAATATGGCTGAGAGTCTCGAATCAGAGCTAGAGGACATCTTTAAAGATGTTCAGCCTGATTTGGAGGAGTCAGAGAAGATAATAGAACCTCTGAAAATCCCTCAGGAAGAGGAGAAACCTCCAAAACCCGAGCTCAAACCATTACCACCATCCCTGAAATATGCATTTCTGGGAGAAGGTGAAACCTTTCCTGTAATTATAAGCTCTACCTTGGAGCCACAGGAAGAGGAAGCACTAATTCAAGTGCTAAGGACGCACAAGACAGCTCTTGGGTGGTCCATTAGTGATCTTAAGGGCATTAGCCCAGCCAGGTGCATGCACAAAATCTTGTTGGAAGATGACGCCAAGCCAGTGGTTCAACCACAAAGGCGGCTGAATCCAGCTATGAAAGAAGTGGTGCAGAAAGAGGTCACTAAATTACTAGAGGCTGGGATTATTTATCCTATTTCTGACAGCCCCTGGGTGAGCCCTGTCCAAGTTGTCCCTAAGAAAGGAGGCATGACAGTAGTTCACAATGAAAAAAATGAACTGGTTCCTACAAGGACAGTTACAGGGTGGCGTATGTGTATTGATTATAGAAGGCTCAATACAGCCACCAGAAAGGATCATTTTCCTTTACCATTCATAGACCAGATGCTAGAAAGACTAGCAGGTCATGAATACTACTGCTTTCTGGATGGATATTCAGGTTATAATCAAATTGCAGTAGATCCCCAGGATCAAGAGAAAACGGCATTCACATGCCCTTCTGGAGTATTTGCATACAGAAGGATGCCATTTGGCTTATGCAATGCACCTGCAACCTTTCAGAGGTGCATGCTCTCAATTTTCTCTGATATGGTGGAAAAATTCCTGGAAGTCTTCATGGATGACTTTTCAGTATTTGGAGACTCATTCAGCTCCTGCCTTAACCATTTAGCACTTGTTCTGAAAAGATGCCAAGAGACTAACCTGGTTTTAAACTGGGAAAAATGTCACTTTATGGTGACTGAAGGAATTGTCCTTGGACACAAAATTTCGAACAAGGGGATAGAGGTGGACCAAGCTAAGGTAGAAGTAATTGAAAAATTACCACCACCTGCTAATGTTAAGGCAATCAGAAGCTTTCTGGGACATGCAGGGTTTTATAGGAGGTTTATAAAGGATTTTTCAAAAATCGCCAAACCCCTGAGCAACCTGCTAGCTGCAGACATGCCATTTATCTTTGATGAGAAGTGTCTGCAGGCATTTGAAACTCTGAAAGCTAAATTGGTCACAGCACCAATCATCTCTGCACCAGACTGGACATTACCATTTGAACTAATGTGTGATGCCAGTGACCATGCCATTGGTGCAGTGTTGGGGCAAAGGCATGACAAGCTTCTGCATGTCATTTACTATGCCAGCCGTGTGCTAAATGATGCACAGAAGAATTACACAACCACAGAAAAAGAGCTACTTGCAGTGGTTTACGCCATTGACAAATTCAGATCCTACTTAGTAGGATCAAAAGTGATTGTGTACACTGATCATGCTGCTCTTAAATATCTACTCACAAAGCAAGATTCAAAACCCAGACTCATCAGATGGGTGCTGCTTCTGCAAGAGTTTGATATAGAAATAAGAGACAGAAAAGGGACAGAAAATCAAGTAGCAGATCACCTGTCCCGAATAGAACCATTGGAAGGGGCGTCCCTCCCTCTCACTGAAATTTCTGAAACCTTTCCGGATGAGCAATTACTAGCCGTCCAGGAAGTGCCATGGTTTGCAGACATTGCAAACTACAAGGCAGTGAGATTCATACCCAAGGAGTACAGTAAGGTGCAATCAAAGAAATTAATCACAGATGCAAAATACTATCTCTGGGATGAACCATATCTCTTTAAGAGATGTGCAGACGGAGTAATCCGTAGATGTGTGCCTAAAGAAGAAGCACAGAAGATCCTTTGGCATTGCCATGGATCACAGTATGGAGGACATTTTGGAAGTGAACGAACAGCCACAAGAGTCCTCCAGAGTGGCTTCTACTGGCCTACTCTCTATAAAGATTCCCGAGCATTTGTGCTTAACTGTGATAGTTGCCAGAGATCAGGCAACCTGCCCCACAGTTATGCTATGCCTCAACAAGGAATCTTGGAAATTGAGTTGTTTGATGTATGGGGTATTGACTTCATGGGACCTTTCCCACCATCATACTCAAACACCTATATTCTGGTGGCAGTGGATTATGTATCCAAATGGGTGGAGGCTATTGCAACACCCACTAATGACCTAAAACAGTGTTAAAATTCCTCCAGAAACATATCTTCAGCAGATTTGGTATCCCCAGAGTGTTAATCAGTGATGGGGGTACTCATTTCTGTAATAAGCAGCTCTACTCTGCTCTAGTCCGTTATGGAGTCAACCACAGGGTGGCTACTCCATATCACCCACAGACTAATGGGCAGGCAGAAGTCTCAAATAGAGAACTTAAAAGAATCCTGGAACGGACTGTAATTAACCGCAGAAAGGATTGGGCAAGAAGCTTGGATGATGCTCTGTGGGCATACAGAACAGCATTTAAGACCCCTATAGGGACCTCTCCATACCAGCTTGTGTATGGAAAGGCGTGTCACTTGCCAGTGGAACTGGAACACAAGGCCTACTGGGCAACCAGATTCCTGAACCTTGATGCCAAATTAGCTGGAGAAAAACGATTGCTCCAGTTAAATGAGCTAGAAGAGTTTAGACTCAATGCTTTTGAAAATGCAAAAATTTACAAGGAAAAAGCAAAAAAATGGCATGATAAGAAATTGTCATCCAGAGTCTTTAAACCAGGGCAGAAAGTTCTGCTATTTAACTCTAGGCTCAAATTATTCCCCGGGAAATTAAAATCCCGGTGGAGAGGTCCATATGTAATTACAAGTGTATCACCATATGGCTACATAGAGCTTCAAGATAATGACTCTAACAAAAAGTTCATTGTCAATGGACAAAGAGTTAAACATTATCTTGAAGGCAATTTTGAGCAAGAATGCTCAAGACTGAGACTTAATTGAAGAATCAGTGATAGTCCAGCTAATGACATTAAAGAAGCGCTTGCTGGGAGGCAACCCAGCCATATACAAAGTTTAATTACTAATTAAATAAATTTTCTTTCTTTACAGGTTTAGGTATAAGTATCTTCAAAGGTGAAATAACAAATTAACTGAAGTCCCAAGAGTTACAGAGAAATTTGGAAGTTCACTGGCATGAAAAAGCCAGTAAGAAACACTTTGGGCGTTAAACGCCCAAAAGAAGCACCCACTGGGCGTTTAACGCCAGTAAGGGTAGCCTTCTGGGCGTTAAACGCCAGAAAGGAGCATCTTCTGGGCGTTAAACGCCAGAAAGATGCACCTTCTGGGCGTTTAACGCCAATCTGCTAGCATTCTGGGCGTTTAGAAAAACGCCCAGTAAAGAAGGACTTCCTGGCGTTCAACGCCAGAAAGAAGCATCACATGGGCGTTGAACGCCCAGGAGAAGCATCACATGGGCGTTAAACGCCCAAACCATGCACCATGTGGGCGTTTAACGCCAGGATGGTGGGAGGAGGTACAATTTCGTTTTTCTTTATATTTTTTCCAAATTTTTATGTTTCAACTCATGATTTCTTGCATCAACATATTTCAAATTATCATCTCTCATCCCAAATTAGAGTTCTAAAAATCCTAATTTCTAATATCCCTTTTTCAAAATATCAAAGGTATCTTAATCCATAAAGGACAAATTAATTTTCAATCCAATCAAACTCTTTTAAAAATTTGTTTTCAAAACTCAATTATCTTTTTAAAAAAAAAAAAAAAATATCTTTTTCAAAATTAAATTTTTCAGATTTATCTTTTAAATTCTTATTCATATCTTTCTCTTTTAAAAATTATATCTTTTTCTAATCATATCTTTTAAAATCATATCTTTTATCTTATCTCTTTCTTATTTTTCGAAAAATAAACCCACCCCCCCTCCCTATATCTTGTGTTCGGCGCCCTCCTCATCATCCAAACTGCTCTCCTCCTATCCCTCTTCTTTCTTCTCTTTTTGCTTGAGGACAAGCAAAGCTCTAAGTTTGGTGTGGATATCCGTGATCATCAAATTCATGGCCCCAAGAGGAAAACAACCCACCCAAAAGGGCAAGAAAGAAAGCGCTCCAAAGCCACTTTGGAATCAAGGGAAGTTCTTATCTAAAGAACATTCAGATCATTATTATAAAATAATGAGTCACAGATCAGTGATCCCGGAAGTCAGATTTGATTTGAAAGAAGATGAATATCCGGAGATCCAAGAGCAAATCAGAAACAGGCATTGGGAAATTCTGGCCAATCCTGAAACAAAAGTGGGAAGAAACATGGTTCAAGAGTTCTATGCTAATCTATGGCAGACAGAAAGGCAAAGAATCGTTGGAGCTGCTATCTTTGATCATAAAACTGTGGTCAGAGGAAAGATCATTCATACCAATCCTGACAGGATCAGGGAGATATTCAAGATTCCTCAACTAAAAGACGACCCAGACTCCTTTAATAGGAGAATGATGAGGGTCAATAAAGGATTGGACAGGATCTTGGAAGATATATGCGTTCCTGGAGCCAAGTGGACTACCAGCACAACTGGCGACCCAGTTCAACTAAAAAGGGAGGATCTAAAACCAGTAGCCAGAGGCTGGCTGGATTTCGTAGGGCGTTCCATATTGCCCACCAGCAACCGTTCTGAAGTAACCATCAAAAGAGCTGTCATGATTCACTGCATCATGTTGGGAAAAGAGGTAGAAGTCCATCAACTGATCTCATGTGAGCTATACAAAGTAGCAAACAGGAACTCTAAAGACGCCAGATTGGCCTATCCAAGCTTAATTTCTATGCTCTGCAAAGATGCCGGAGTGAAGATGGGAATAACAGAGTACATCCCAGTTGAAAAGCCAATTACTGGAATATCAATGGTCAGACAGCAACAAGATGATTCAACCAGGAAGAGAGCACAAGAAGCTCTCCCAGAACTGCCTCAATTCGAATATTGGGAACATCTTGAAGCCTCTATTTCCAGATTGCAAGAAGCTATGGATCAAATAAAGGAAGAACAGAATAATCAAAGTAGCATGCTTTGCAAACTGCTCAAAGAACAGGAGGAGCAAGGGCGTGATCTAAGGGAGCTGAAGCGCCAAAAATTAATCCTTGAACAACACCCCAGAGATTAGAAGAACACGTCCTTCCTCAAAACAAAAGGTTGCTGAGTTCCAATTTTCCTGCTTTAATTTAGTGATAGCATTTTTTATTTGAAATTCACCTTAGGAGATATTTAGTAGTAATTAGTATGTCTATTTTGATTTTATTTCCAATTAAGCTATAGTTTATTTTTCTCATCATCATCAGGCATGAATAAAGTAGTAGATTTTATTTTAGAATAAAGAAGTAATCTATATTTTTCGAGTTCCTAATAATAAAATTTATAATTAATTATATGTGGTGGCAATACTTTTGTTCTCTGAATGAATGCTTGAACAGTGCATAAATTGTATTTTGAATTTGATGAATATTGGCTCCTGAAAGGATGAGGAACACGAAAAATATTATTGATGATCTGAAAAATCATGAAATTGATTCTTGAAGCAAGAAAAAGCAGTTCAAAAAAAAAAAAAAAAAAAAAAATTTACAATCAAAAGGAATAAAAGCCAAGCAGCCCTTAAAACCAAAAGGCAAGGGTAAAAAGGATCCAAGGCTTTGAGCATCAATGGAGAGGAGGGCCCAAGGAAATAAAATCCAGGCCTAAGCGGCTAAACCAAGCTGTCCCTAACCATGTGCTTGTGGCATGCATGTCCAAGTTACAAGCTTGAGACTGAGTGGTTAAAGTCGTGGTCCAAAGCAAAAGAGTGTGCTTAAGAGCTCTGGACACCACTAACTGGGGACTCTAGCAAAGCTGAGTCACAATCTGAAAAGGTTCACCCAGTTATGTGTCTGTGGCATTTATGTATCCGGTGGTAATACTGGAAGACAAAATGCTTAGGGCCACGGCCAAGACTCATAAATAGCTGTGTTCAAGAATCAACATACTACACTAGGAGAGTCAATAATACTATCTGAATTCTGAGTTCCTAAGGATGCCAATTATTCTGAAATTCTAAAGATACAGGGAGATGCCAAAACTGTTCAGAGACAAAAAGCTACAAGCCCCGCTCATCTAATAAGAATCTGAGCTTCATTTAAAACTCTAAAATATATATTACTTCTTAATTTCTGTTAGAGCCTATTTTATTCATCTAGTTGCTTGAGGACAAGCAACAGTTTAAGTTTGGTGTTGTGATGAGCGGATATTTTGTACGCTTTTTGGGGGTAATTTCATGTAGATTTTAGCATGTTTCAGTTAGTTTTTAGTAAAATATTAGTTTTTAGGCAAAAATCATATTTCTGGACTTTACTATGAGTGTGTATTTTTCTGTGATTTCAGGTATTTTCTGGCTGAAATTGAGGGAGCTGAGCAAAAATCTGACTTAGACTGAAAAAGGACTGCTGATGCTGTTGGATCCTGACCTCCCTGCACTCGAAATGGATTTTCTGGAGCTACAGAGTCCAATTGGCGCGCTCTCAACGGCGTTGGAAAGTAGACATCCAGGGCTTTCCAGCAATATATAATAGTCCATACTTTGCGCGAAGATAGACGACGTAACTTGGCGTTGAACGCCAAGTACATGCTGCTGTCTGGAGTTAAACGCCAGAAAACGTCATGATCCGGAGTTGAACGCCCAAAACACGTCAAAACCTGGAGTTTGACGCCAAGAAAGGCCTTTACACGTGGAAAGCTTTAGTCTCAGCCCCAGCACACACCAAGTGGGCCCCAGAAGTGGATTTCTGCACCAATTATCTTAGTTTCATTTTTCTGTAAACCTAGGTCACTAGTTTACTATTTAAAACAACTTTTACAGACTTATCTTGTACCTCATGCTATTTTCAGATCTGAATTACATACTTTGTGACGGCATGAGTCTCTAAACTCCATTGTTGGGGGTGAGGAGCTCTGCAGCGTCTCGATGATTTAATACAATTCCTTTGTTTTCCATTCAAACACGCTTGTTCTTATCTAAGATGTTTATTCGCGCTTAACTGTGGAGAAGGTGATGATCCGTGACACTCATCACCTTCCTCAATCCATGAACGTGTGCCTGACAACCACCTCCGTTCTACATCAGATTGAATGAATGTCTCTTAGCTTCCCTAATCAGAATCTTCGTGGTATAAGCTGGATTGATGGCGGCATTCATGAGAATCCGGAAAGTCTAAACCTTGTCTGTGGTATTCCGAGTAGGATTCCGGGATTGAATGACTGTGACGTGCTTCAGACTTTAACCTGCTGGGCGTTAGTGACAGACGCAAAAGAGGGATTCTATTCCAGTAGGAGCGGGAACCAACCGGTGATTGGCCGTACTGTGACAGAGTGCGTGCATAGCTTTCATTGCGAGGATGGGAAGTAGCCATTGACACGGTGACACCCTACATAGAGCTTGCCATGGAAGGAACAATGCGTGTGAGAAAAGGACGCCTAGGAAAGTAGAAATTCAAAGACAAAGCATCTCCAAAACTCCAACATATTCGTCATTACTGCACAACAAGTAACGCTTTTATTCTCTATTATTAAAGTAATAACTACTTATTCTACGCTCTAATTGGCAACGAAAATACGAGGCTAAAGAATCCTATTGGTATCCTGACTAAGCCAAATAAAATAACATTGATTGCTTCAAACCAATAATCTCTGTGGATTCGACCCTTACTCACGTAAGGTATTACTTGGACGACCCAGTACACTTGCTGGTTAGTTGAACGGAGTTGTGAATTCAACCAGTGCCCCAAGGGTACATGCTAAAGCTCAAAAGATAGAATAATATATTAAGAATATTGAATCACAATTTCGTCCACCACTATGGATCATGATGGCTTGGTCTAGAGTAACTTCGGACCGGTTGCTAGTGGGAATGATTGAGCATTGGATAAACTCCAACCATCCTCTAGCCACGGGCTTGAGGTCATGCCTTCTCAGTTGAACCGACTTCCCTCTTGAATCTCTCTTCCATTGGGCGCCCTCTTCACAAATGTCCGTGAGGACTTGGTCCAACCTTTGATCAAAGTTGACCCTTTTTGAGTTTGAAAGGGACCTCATGGATCACCTTCTTCATGGCCACAACTTCATAGAAGTGGTCTTGATGCACCCTTGAGATGAATCTCTCCATCTCCCATGACTCGGAGGTGGAAGCTTTTGCCTTCCCTTTCCTCTTTCTAGAGGTTTCTCCGGCCTTGGATGCCATAAATGGTTATGGAAAAACTAAAAGCAACGCTTTTACCACACCAAACTTAAAAGGTTTGCTCGTCCTCGAGCAAAAGAAGAAAGAAGAGAGTAGAAGAAGAAGAAATGAGGAAAAAGGGAATGGCTTTTGTGTTCGGCCAAAGAGGGGGAGAAGTGGTGTTTAGGTTGTGTGAAAATGAAGGAGTGAAGAAGGGTTTATATAGGAGAGGAGGGGCTTATGGTTCGGTCATGTATGAGTGGGTTTGGGAGGGAAGGTGGTTTGAATTTGAAGGGTGAGGTAGGTGGGGCTTTATGAAGGATGGATGTGAGTGGTGAAGAGAAAGATGGGATTTTATAGGTGAAGGGTTTTTGGGGAAGAGGTGTTGAGGTGATTGGTGAATGGGTGAAGAAGAGAGAGAGTGGTGGGGTTGGTGGGGATCCTGTGGGGTCCACAGATCCTGAGGTGTCAAGGAAAAGTCATCCCTGCACCAAATGGCATGCAAAAACGTGTTTTGAGCCAATTCTGGCGTTAAACGCCGGGCTGGTACCCATTTCTGGCGTTTAACGCCAAGTGATTGCCCTTTTCTGGCGTTTAACACTAGTCTGGTGCCCCTTTCTGGCGTTAAACGCCCAGAATGGTGCCAGACTGGGCGTTAAACGCCCAGAATGGTGCCAGACTGGGCGTTAAACGCCCACCTGCTAGCCTTACTGGCGTTTAAACGCCAGTAGGTTCTTCCTCCAGGGTGTGCTGTTTTTCTTCCTGTTTTTCATTCTGTTTTTTCTTTTTCAATTGATTTTGTGACTTCTCATGATCATCAACCTACAGAAAACATAAACTAACAAAAGAAAATAGATAAAATATGACATTGGGTTGCCTCCCAACAAGCGCTTCTTTAATGTCAGTAGCTTGACAGAGGGCTCTCATGGAGCCTCACATTTTCTCAGAGCAATGTTGGAACCTCCCAACACCAAACTTAGAGTTTGAATGTGGGGGTTCAACACCAAACTTAGAGTTTGGTTGTGGCCTCCCAACACCAAACTTAGAGTTTGACTGTGGGGGCTCTGTTTGACTCTGTTTTGAGAGAAGCTCTTCAAGCTTCCTCTCCATGGTGACAGAGGGATATCCTTGAGCCTTAAACACAAAGGATTCTTCATTCACTTGAATGATCAGTTCACCTCCATCAACATCAATCACAGCCTTTGCTGTGGCTAGGAAGGGTCTGCCAAGGATGATAGATTCATCCATGCACTCCCCAGTCTCTAGGACTATAAAATCAGCAGGGATGTAATGGTCTTCAATCTTCACCAAAACATCCTCTACAAGTCCATAAGCTTGTTTCCTTGAATTGTCTGCCATCTCTAGTGAGATTCTTGCAGCTTGTACCTCAAAGATCCCTAGCTTCTCCATTACAGAGAGAGGCATGAGGTTACACTTGACCCTAAGTCACAGAGCCTTCTTGAAGGTCATGGTGCCTATGGTACAAGGTATGGAGAACTTTCCAGGGTCCTGCCTCTTTGAGGTAATTCTGCCTAGACAAGTCATCCAATTCTTTGGTGAGCAAAGGGGGTTCATCCTCCCAAGTCTCATTTCCAAATAACTTGTCATTTAGCTTCATGATTGCTCCAAGGTATTTAGCAACTTGCTCTTCAGTGACATACTCATCCTTTTCAGAGGAGGAATACTCATCAGAGCTCATGAAAGGCAAAGTAAGTCCAATGGAATCTCTATGGTCTCATTTTGAGCCTCAGATTCCCATGGTTCCTCATTGGGGAACTCAGTGGAGGTCAGTGCACGCCCATTGAGGTCTTCCTCAGTGGCGTTCACTTCCTCTCCTTCCTCTCCAAATTCGGCCATGTTGATGGCCTTGCACTCTCCTTTTGGATTTTCTTCTGTATTGCTTGGGAGAGTACTAGGAGGGAGTTCAGTAATTTTCTTGTTCAGCTGTCCCACTTGTGCCTCCAAATTCCTAATGGAGGACCTTGTTTCAGTCATGAAACTTTGAGTGGTTTTGATTAGATCAGAGACCATGGTTGCTAAGTCAGAGTGGTTCTGCTTAGAATTCTCTGTCTGTTGCTGAGAAGATGATGGAAAAGGCTTGCCATTGCTAAACCTGTTTCTTCCACCATTATTGTTGTTGAAACTTTGTTGAGGTCTCTCTTGATTCTTCCATGAGAAATTTGGATGATTTCTCCATGAAGAATTATAGGTGTTTCCATAAGGTTCTCCTAGGTAATTCACCTCTTCCATTGAAGGGTTCTCAGGATCATAAGCTTCTTCTTCAGATGAAGCATCCTTAGTACTGCTTGGTGCATTTTGCATTCCAGACAGACTTTGAGAAATCAAATTGACTTGTTGAGTCAATATCTTGTTCTGAGCCAATATGGCATTCAGAGTATCAATCTCAAGAACTCCTTTCTTCTGATTAGTCCCATTGTTCACAGGATTCCTTTCAGAGGTGTACATGAATTGGTTATTTGCAACCATTTCAATTAGCTCTTGAGCTTCTGTAGGCGTCTTCTTCAGATGAAGAGATCCTCCAGCAGAGCTATCCAAAGACATCTTGGATAGTTCAGAGAGACCATCATAGAAAATACCTATGATGCTCCATTCAGAAAGCATGTCAGAAGGACATTTTCTTATCAATTTTTTGTATCTTTCCCAAGCTTCATAGAGGGATTCGCCATCCTTCTGTCTGAAGGTTTGGACTTCCACTCTAAGCTTACTCAATTTTTTGAGGTGGAAAGAACTTTGCCAAGAAGGCATTGACTAGCTTTTCCCATGAGTCCAGGCTTTCTTTAGGTTATGAGTCCAACCATGTCCTAGCTCTGTCTCTTACAGCAAAAGGGAATAGCATAAGTCTGTAGACCTCAAGGTCAACCCCATTAGTCTTGACAGTGTCACAGATTTGCAAGAATTCAGCTAAGAACTGATGAGGATCTTCCAATGGAAGTCCATGGAACTTGCAATTCTGTTGCATTAGAGAAACTAATTGAGGCTTAAGCTCAAAGTTGTTTGCTCCAATGGCAGGGATAGAGATGCTTCTCCCATAGAAGTCGGGAGTAGGTGCAGTAAAGTCACCCAGCACCTTCCTTGCATTGTTGTTGTTTTCGGCTGCCATGGGTTCTTCTTCTTTGAAGATTTCTGTTAGGTCCTCTACAGAGAGTTGTGCCTTAGCTTCTCTTAGCTTTCGCTTTAAGGTCCTTTCAGGTTCAGGGTCAGCTTCAACAAGAATGCCTTTGTCTTTGCTCCTGCTCATATGAAAGAGAAGAGAACAAGAAAATATGGAATCCTCTATGTCACAGTATAGAGATTCCTTGAGGTGTCAGAGAAATAGAAAAATAGAAGAAAGAGGTAGAAGAATTCGAACTTAATCAGATAGAGTTCGAATTGTGCATTGAGAAGGAGTGGTACTCCATAAATAGAAGGATGTGAGAAGAGAGGAAGAAATTTTCGAAAATTAATTAAAAAGATTTTAAAAACATTTTGAAAAACTTTAATTTGATTTTCGAAAAAACAAGAGTGAGAAAGAGATCAAGTAATTTTTGAGAAAGATTTGAAATTAGAAATCAAAAAGATATGATTAAAAACTGTTTTGAAAAAGATTTGATTGAAAAGTTATGGTTTTAAAAAGATGTGATTGAGAAGATATGATTTGAAAAACAATTTTAAAAAGATTTGATTTTAAAAATTAATGACTTGCCTAACAAGAAAATATATGATTCAAACATTAAACCTTCCTCAACAGAAAAGGCAACATACTTAAAATGTTCAATCAAATCATTAATTGTTAGCAGTATCTTTGAAAAAGGAAAGAAATTGATTTTGAAAACATTTGATTGAAAAGATATGATTTGAAAAAGATTTGATTTTGAAAAACTTTGAAAACTTGAAAAAAATTGATTTTGAAAACAAAATCCTCCCCCTTGTGCCATCCTGGCGTTAAACGCCCAGAATGGTGCACATTCTGGCGTTTAACGCCCAATGCACTACCTTTTTGGGCGTTAAACGCCCAACCAGGCACCCTGGCTGGCGTTTAAACGCCACTCTGTCCTTCTTCACTGGGCGTTTTGAACGCCCAGCTTTTTCTGTGTAATTCCTCTACTGCATGTTCTGAATCTTCAGTTCCCTGTACTATTGACTTGAAAATAGAACCAAGATCAAATAAACAATGCATGCAAGACACCAAACTTAAATTTAGACACTAGACTCAAACAAGAAACATAAATATTTTTGGTTTTTATGATTTTAAAATTTTTTGGATTTTTCGAAAATTATATGGAAATAGAAATAAAGGTTTCAGAATTCTTAATTTGGATTCCAGGAATCATTGCAATGCTAGTCTAAGACTCCGGTCCAGGAATTAGACATGGCTTCACAGCCAGCCAAGCTTTCAAAGAAAGCTTCGGTCCAAAACACTAGACATGGCCAATGGCCAGCCAAGCCTTAGCAGATCATTGCTCCAATAGCAAGATTGATAGAGATCAACAAGCTCTTGTGATAATCAGTCGAAACCTCGGTCCAATAAGATTAGACATGGCTTCTCAACCAGCCAGATTTCAACAGATCATCATGAAACTCTAGAATTCATTTTTAAGAACTCTGGAAAAAAAATACCTAATCTAAGCAACAAGATGAACCGTCAGTTGTCCATACACGAAACAATCCCCGGCAACGGCGCCAAAAACTTGGTCGGCGGAAACTGTGATCACTACAACTTCGCACCACTGACCAGCAAGTGCACTGGGTCGTCCAAGTAATAAACCTTACGCGAGTAAGGGTCGATCCCACGGAGATTGTTGGTATGAAGCAAGCTATGGTCACCTTGTAAATCTTAGTCAGGAAGACTCAAATGGGTATAGATGATGAATAAAACATAAAGATAAAGATAGAGATACTTATGTAATTCATTGGTAGGAATTTCAGATAAGCGTATGAAGATGCTTGGTCCCTTCCGTCTCTCTGCTTTCCTACTGTCTTCATCCAATCCTTCTTACTCCTTTCCATGGCAAGCTTATGCAAGGGTTTCACCGTTGTCAGTGGCTACCTCCCATCCTCTCAGTGGAAATGTTCAACGCACCCTGTCACGGCACGGCTATCCATCTGTCGGTTCTCGATCAGGCCAGAATAGAATCCAGTGATTCTTTTGCGTCTGTCACTAACGCCCCGCCCTCAGGAGTTTGAAGCACGTCACAGTCATTCAATCATTGAATCCTACTCAGAATACCACAGACAAGGTTAGACCTTCCAGATTCTCTTGAATGCCGCCATCAGTTCTTGCCTATACCACGAAGACTCTGATCTCATGGAATGGCTGGCTCGTTTGTCAGGCGAGCGCTCGGTTGTCAGGTGATCAACCATGCATCGTGTATCAGGAATCCAAGAGATATTCACCCAATCTAAGGTAGAACGGAGGTGGTTGTCAGTCACACGTTCATAGGTGAGAATGATGATGAGTGTCACGGATCATCACATTCATCAAGTTGAAGAACAAGTGATATCTTGGAACAAGAACAAGCAGAATTGAATAGAAGAACAATAGTAATTGCATTAATACTCGAGGTACAGCAGAGCTCCACACCTTAATCTATGGTGTGTAGAAACTCCACCGTTGAAAATACATAAGAACAAAAGTGATCATTGGCTTCGGCCCCCAGAGAGGGAACCAGAAGAACCAAGATGAAAATACAATAGTAAAAGGTCCTACTTATAGGGAACTAGTAGCTTAAGAATTACAAGATGAGTAAATGACATAAAAATCCACTTCCGGGCCCACTTGGTGTGTGCTTGGGCTGAGCAATGAAGCATTTTCGTGTAGAGACTCTTCTTGGAGTTAAACGCCAGCTTTTATGCCAGTTTGGGCGTTTAACTCCCATTTTGGTGCCAGTTCCGGCGTTTAACGCTGGAAATCTGAAGGTGACTTTGAACGCCGGTTTGGGCCATCAAATCTTGGGCAAAGTATGGACTATCATATATTGCCGGAAAGCCCAGGATGTCTACTTTCTAACTCCGTTGAGAGCGCGCCAATTGGGCTTCTGTAGCTCCAGAAAATCCACTTCGAATGCAGGGAGGTCAGAATCCAACAGCATCTGCAGTCCTTTTCAGTCTCTGAATCAGATTTTTGCTCAGGTCCCTCAATTTCAGCCAAAAAATACCTGAAATCACAGAAAAACACACAAACTCATAGTAAAGTCCAGAAAAGTGAATTTTAACTAAAAACTAATAAAAATATACTAAAAACTAACTAGATCATACTAAAAACATACTAAAAACAATGCCAAAAAGCGTACAAATTATCCGCTCATCAATACCCTAAGAGGAGTATAGTTATGATACTTTTTGATTTTCTCTCCAGAGTGATCCTCCTTTTCCTTGGATTCTTTATCTCGGTAGGCAGAACCAAACCTTGAGGCTTCGCCAAGTCGAGAATTTTCCTCCATGTTGATGTATTTCTGTGCCCGTTCTTGTACTTCGTCTAAGGATGTCGGGTATCTCTTTGATATAGATTGGCTAAATGGTCCTTCTCGTAGGCCATTTATGAGGCCCATAATGGCAGCTTCTGTTGGAAGACTTTGTATGTCCATATAACATACTATGATATATAACATTGTAAAATACATAAAACAAGGTAGATAAAACTTATCCTCCACTCTGTCCACCATATTTTTCGAGTATCATCATCTGCCTCATCAAAACTCAGCCAAGGCTTGTTGTAGTTTTTCTTAAAAACGTGAGAAATATGCTTCAAGCCAGGCTTAGGTGGGTGCCAACTACATCAAAAATCGAAAAAATGATAAAGACATATTACTTAGTAAAAATGAGACATACTATTCGTAAAATTTAAAGCAAATAACAAACGATTTGGCACCATCATTTCTAAGCTTGGGAGCACTTGTGCTAGAGTGACTAGTGGCAGTGGATGCTCCTTGGCCCTGAGTATCTTGGGTAGCATTAGATGTGGTTTGTCTTTCCTACAAGATCCTGCTTGACTGGGAGCTACAATAGCTGGATCACTCTGCACACCATGTGTGGCATTGTTGGAAGGTTCATTGGCTTGTTGAGTGCATGGTCTTGGCACACCCGAAATAGGCATTATGTGTATCTGAGGCTCCTGACGAGAGGGGGTAGTAGTAGCAATAGGTGGCGGTCTCTCATTGGTCGGAGCAGTCGTGCCTGATGATGAACCAACGAGAGTGTATGAATCCGCATGCAAGTCAAGGGGGTGACCAATAGAAAGCCTAAGCATCCCCTTTCGGCCTCGGCCTCGGTCACGGCCATGACCGCGATCTCCGTCTCTACCAACCATATCCTGTACACATTGAAATAAGCAAGTTATTATCCATAATATACCCGATATAAGAAATTACAAAATATGAATTAAAGTAAATTAACAGATTTGCAAATTAAGAATTTACAACTAAAACCTTAATATGAGAATTCTGAACTTCCATCATCATCAATGTAAGCATCATTGTCATTATAGATCTCAATGTCATCGTCCTCCTCATTATTTACATTGGAAACCTGGAGGTCAGCTACTTGAAGTTGTATCATATCAACATCTCCTAATATAGATGCTAATGACAGTGGAAACTCGATTTCTAATATGATCCTAGCATGTGGAGGCTCATCATTTTGATACACCTTAGTTTCATATTCATTTTGTGCCTCCTCCATTATTTTTTATGGTTTACATGTAATCACAACCTTCTAATTAGACTTACAACCTTGTAGATATGGCATGTAATACACTTATCTAGCTTTTTGCGCAAGGATGAATGGATCATAACTCTCATATCTCCTAATGGGTAATACTTTTAATTATTTTGTAGTCTTTGTGTCTACGCATTTTCCGAGGCCTGGTAAGATCATACCACTCACAATAAAACAAGGTGACTCTCAAACTAACAAAACTTGGATATTCAACAATCAAAATCTCTTTAAGAGTGTCGTACCAGTCAGATGCATCATTCCCTCCATCACCTTTAACATATATGCCTGTATTATCTGTCTTCCTTCCACATGTATGCTCAGGAGTATGAAATCTATACCTGTTGACCTTGAACATACCAATACTCATGGCTCTAGTTTTTGGATCGAATGATAAACTCAATAGATGAGGACAAGTTATGCCATTACTGGAATTTTTTACCTGATTTTGTCAAACAAAATATAGTATTTAGAAAAACAAGATTTACTTTGACATATTTTGGTACAATCAACAAATGTAATAACCTACATGCTCATGGAACCATGATGGAAAGTTGGATAAAGAATTATTGCTCCTATGAATCTGCTCGTATTGACTTCTAAACGTATCGACTTTAGGACAATTCAACAAGATATGTAAGTGAGCGGCTTTCATTTTCATATTAGTCAACCACCTGTCTTTGTTGGCTCCCCTAAGAAAACCCAGTTGATAAAAAATAGAAAGGGTAGGCTCAAATGAACTTTTACCACCATCATCATTTCGATTTAATTATTTAATTATTTTTTATTGTTTGTTTCATCCTAATAATTGCAAAACTTAGCATTAAAATTAAGAGAACCTTGATATAGAAAAATAAAAATGGTACAGAATCTCGCTAGAGTTCCACCTCGCCTTGGGTTCATTGTCACGCTAAAAATCCTTGCTCGTGCGATTAGCTGCTGTGCCGAGCTACTGAGTAAGGTGTCAGAGTAGTGGGTGTGACAGAGGCACTGGCCACTGGGTAGGGTTTATGATTTTCTCATGGTCACCGCTTTCTTGGTTTGAGGGGGTGTTGAGAGATTGTGTGTGTTGAGGGGGTGTTTGAGAAGCAACGGCGGCGCAAATGTGACGGAGCGATGATGGCAGCGGAGAATGACGCGGGTTGGTAATGAAATGGAGAATTTGGGGTAAAATGAGAAACTTTGGACGTGGAAAATGGACGCGGATAAGTGTTTTAGTGATAAAAATCGACGGCATATTTGTCGATTTTAATTTTAAAAAAATCGACACTTTAAGCGTATATTTTATACATTAAATCTACACCATTAATTTGATTTTAGAAAGTGATCTGGACCGTTCAAATTTATCGAAGACAATTGTTGTCGATATTTTAATTAATAAAATAGATGCCTTGTTCGTCGATTTTAAAATAAAAGTATTTTCGGCCCCTGACTCATCGACAATGTGACGATAGAAGGGCATAGGTTAATGCATCATAAAATTATCGATGACCTGGCTGTCGATTTTAATATTTTATTTTAATTATTTTTTAGCAATATCGACAGCAAGCCATCGAAAAATATCGATGGTAGAAATAACCGTCGATTTTTGGCATCGAAAAAAATGCTTTTTTTGTAGTGCTTTTTGTTAAGCCTTTTCTTCTGTTATGCTGAGCTGGCACAAATTGTTAGTAAGGCAACTACTCAGCCTACCTATAAGCTTGTAACCCTCTCAACTGTGCAGAACACACTGAATCACTCATTCTTTCTTCTTCTTCCAAGTCTTCTCTCTAATCTCTCTTCTCTTCATTTCAGTTTATCACTCACAATCTTTGTTCTCTTCAGTTTAAGCAAGACTCTGATATCTTTACATGGTATCAGAGCTTAGTTCTCATGGCTGCAATAAACAATTTTGCTCCTACTGCAAACTCAGCTCAAACAGCAAGTGTACCAGGATTCACAGCAACTCCAATTTACATGAAGCTTGACAATGACAACTTTCTACAATGAAAGGACCAAGTTGAGACATGGATTGAAGGAAACGATCTGCTGGACCACATTACAAGAGCAAGAATTCCACAGTAGTTTCTTGAAAATAGAGAAGTCAATTCAGAATATCAAATATGGAAGAAACAAGATGCATTGTTGAAATCTTGGTTGTTAGCCTCCATAACCAAACCACAGACAACTCAAATGGTTGGGTGCATATACACTTACCAGATTTGGAACAGGTTAGAAAGTCATTTTACTTCACAAATTAAGGCTAGAGCAATACAATTGAGAAATTAGCTCAGTAGCATGAAAATCGGTGTTTCAGTAAATGACTATGTGCTAAAGATCAAAAGTACAATTGATGCATTAACCTCATTAGGAGAAATAGTGAGTGAAAGTGAACATATAAATACAATTCTTCATGGCCTAACTGAAGATTATGCACCGGTACTCACTTCAATTTTAACAAGATCTCAAGGAATCACAGTTGGTGAGCTAGAAGCAGTACTGTTTGCACACGAAAGTATGCTTGAAAGATTCAGAAAACCAAAATTAGATCATCTGTTGCAGGCAAATATTGCTCAATCAAGTCACACAAGACAGTTCAATCAATAGGCATATCAGGCCAATTTTGCACAAAGAGGAGGTTTCAGACGAGGTCCTCGCGGTAGCAGGTTTCAAAATTTTAGAAATACAAGACAATCACAAGACTATGGCAGAACTCAATTTGTTCATTCAGAATATGAAAGAAGACAACAATTTTACTCAAATAGGCTAGGAAACCAGAGCTATGAAAGAATGCAAGATAGGTCTCAATGTCAGATATGCAATAAATATGGTAACACAGCCATATTTTGTTGGTATAAATATGATGATGATAGTGGATAGTACACACCTTAATACAAAGGAGACTATGTAGAAAGACAGCAGCAAGTTGAGCAACCAAAGGCAAATTTTAGCAGTGTTGGCTAACCCTGCAACTATTCAAGATTCAATATGGTATCCTGACTTTGGAGCTACACATAATATGAGTGCGGAATCACAAGTTATGGCTGAAAAGAAAATTATGCAGGCATAGTAGTTGTTGGTAATGGTACAGGTTTAGATATTAATTGTGTTGGAAAAGCATATTTTAAAACTGATTTGAGTTCTAAACATCTAATAATGCAAAAACTGCTACTAGTGCCAAATATAACTAAAATTTTGCTCAGTGTCAACCAATTTTGCTGTGACAATAAAGTGTTTTTCGAATTCCACTCTCATGGTTGTTTTGTCAAATCTCAAGCCACTAAAGAAGTTATCCTACATGGAGATGTGGTCAGAAGAATGTATAGGCTCCTCAATTTTCATCCAGTTCACACACCTTTTGCCCTCATCAGTTCAGTGGAGGTAGCATCAAATAAACACAAGCTCTGGCATGCTAGACTTGGGCATGCCTCAGCAGTTGTAGTCTCTAGAGTGTTAAAACTTTGTAATATCCCTTCTTCCCCAAATAAGTCAATATGTAGTACCTACTGCATTGCCAAATCTCACACCCTACCCTTCTTTAAATCTAAAACATCTTACAATGCTCCCTTAAAACTTGTGTACTCTGACATTTGGGGCTCAGCCCCAACACCTGATTCTAATAGAAATTACTATTTTGTTAATTTTATTGATGCATTTTCCAGATACACTTGGTTATATCTAATTAGAAATAGAGCTCAACTAAAATTAGTTTTATTGCATTTTCAACGTATGGTTTGAACTAGAATTAAAGGATAAACTTAAATGTCTCCAAAGTGACAATGCTGCAGAATATCCCAGTCTCTCTAAACTGTTGCAAGAGCAAGGAATCATTCACAGGTTTCCATGCCCTCAGATACACCAGCAGAATGGCACTGCTGAACGTAAGCATAGGCATGTTGTTTAAATGGGCCTAACAATACTGGCTGCAGCCTCATTGCCAACCAAATTTAGGGAGAAGCCTTCACCATTGCAGCTCAAATCATCAACCTCCTTCCCACAGAAGTGCTGAATGGAGCCTCACCAACTGAGAAGTTGTTTAACAAGCAACCCAACTATGAAGACTTAAAGGTGTTTGGTTGCTTGTGCTTTCCACACCTGAGACCTTATAATAAGAACAAGTTGCAATTCAGGTCTTCAGCATGTGTCTTCCTTGGATATGCCACCTCTCATAAGGGGTACAAATGCCAAACAAGCTCAGGAAAAATAGTCATTAGCAGGAATGTAGTTTTTAATGAAGAAGAGTTTCCTTTCAAAGATCCAGACTCAGACTTCAATACTGTCAGCTCTCAAGCTCAAACCCCACCTTTTTCTTCTCTACCTCCACTACAAATCTCCCAAAGCCCTCTATTTCTTCACAACCTCAGCGTCTTCCTGCCAATCCTCATCATCTTTAACTTCACACTCCCCCACCTAACACACCACCAGCTATTGAGCAAATTCCTCAGCCTTCCTCAACCCTCAACCTACTCTTAGACATACAATCTCACCTTTAATTCTCACATCACAAAGCACCCTCAGACATACCTACTCCAGTTTCAATTTCAGACATGGAAATTATCCTACCCTATACCTCAGCTGCTGAGCCTAATCCTTCAGTCCCTAATGTCCATCTTATGGTGACAAGAAGAAAAACTGGCTCTTTGAGGCCAAGGGCCTTTCAAGCATCTGTAGAACCCCAAACTGTACAGCAAGCCTTGGCTGATCCTAACTGGACACAGGCCATGGGTGCTTAATTTGAGGCCTTGCAGCGAAATAATACCTGGAAGCTTGTCCCCCTACCTCCTGACGGAGAAGTCATAGGCAGCAAATGGATTTTCTGCCTCAAGTACAATGCAAATGGGAGCCTACAAAAGCACAAAGATTGCCTTGTTGCTCAAGGATTCTCTCAGCAACTTGGATTTGATTTTACTGAAACCTACAATCCAATTGTAAAGCAAACATCAATTCGAGTCATACTTTCTATAGCACTAGCCAGGGGTTAGTCAATTAGGCAAGTTGATGTGAACAATGACTTTTTACATGGGGAGCTCACTGAAGATGTCTATATGAAGCAGCCGTAGGGATACATCTCAGGTGACAGTAGCTTGCTTTGCAAGCTTACCAAAGCACTCTATGGCCTGAAACAGGCGCCTAGAGCTTGGTATCATAAGCTTTCCTCAGCACTTTAGAAACTTGGCTTCTCACCAACAAAATCCGATGTGTCTGGTTGTCCAGCAATTAGAATTGTCTCTCAGCTATATGCTGATCTATGTTGATGATCATTATGACTGGAAATTGCCCTACAATCCTCATTATAGTTACTCAAAAGCTACATTCAACTTTTGCATTGAAGGACATGGGAGAGTTGCATTATTTCTTGGGGATTCAAGTGACCAAAACTGATGATGAGGGATTGATGTTGTCCCAAGGCAAGTATGTGCAGAACTTGCTAGCAAAAGCTGGCATGAGTAACTGCAAACCATGTATCACACCTCTGCCATCTACTCTTAAAATTCATGCTGTGGGAAGAGATGCTTTTAATGATCGCTAACTATACTGTTTTGTAGTAGGAAGCCTTCAATACCTCACTGTGACAAGACCAGATTCAGCCTACCGTGTAAATAAATTTGTTCAATTTATACAAACACCTTTAGTAGCTCACTAGAAGTTAGTCAAAAGAATACTGAGATATGTCGGTCGCACAGCTGTGTGGTCTGAAGATTCACAAAGATCCATCTCTGAAGGTCACAGCCTACTGTGACTCTGAATGGGCTAGAAACCCAAATGATAAGAAGTCAATTGGAGGTTTCTGTGTGTTTGTAGGAAGGAATCTAGTGTCCTGGCAGTCAAAGAAGCAAGGAGTGGGGCTAGATCAAGCACAGAGATAAAATACAGGGCACTAGCAGATTTAGTGGCAAAATTGATTTCGATCAAAGGTCTGATAAGTGAGTTGAAATGGCCAGTCCAAGAACCACCTATAACATATTGTGCTAACCAAAGTGCTGTACTTTTAGCAGCAAATCCGATACTACATTAAAAAACAAAGCATTTCGAGATAGACTTGCACTTTGCAAGAGATTGTGTTACAAGTAAAGTGGTGCAAGTAAGTCATGTTTCCAGTTCAGTGTAAATTGCAGATACATTCACCAGACTCTCCTCTCTACTACTTCATTCAGTTCCGGAACAAGCTAAAGGTGTAGAACTTGGAGAAATCAACAACTTCAACTTGGCAGGGACATGATAGAGAATGTATAAAGAAAAATGTGAGGGTCATGATGAGTAGTATGTATGAGTTCAATTTAGATTGTTGGAAGAGTTAATTACTCTAAATTAGTTACTCACCCACCTTCTTGAGTTAATTGTTAATTGCATTTCCTGCTTTTCCTTTCGTTAAGCCTTTCTTTTCGTTATGCTGAACTGGCACAGGTTATTAGTGAGGCAACTACTCAGCCTATCTAATCAGCTTGTAACCCTCTCAACTGTGTAGAATACACTGAATCACTCGTTCTTTTTTTTTCTCTGAATCTTCTCTAATCTCTCTTTCTCTTCATCTTAGTTTCTCACTCACAATTTTGTTCTCTTCAGTTTAAGCAAGACTCTGATATTCTTACAATTAGTAGAAAAAAAAACTCGGACTATATTTAGTTTATAACTGTCGAAAATTTAAAATAACTAACGAAAAAAATGGTCAGAACAAATTTGTCTTTTTTTAATAAAGGAAAACAAGAGCTAAAGCCATTAAAAAACTTGTTAGCTTAAAATATGAAAACAAAAGCCATTGATTACATTTTAAAATGAAAAATTAGTTAAGTGCTGGGTCGGGACTAAAATATTGGTCGATGAACATACATATAAATTTATGAATAATGCTGCATATTCAAATTTTTAGTTGTAACTAACATTATTTTAATTCTGTTTTGATACATAAAAATTTATAATATCTTGATTCGTCCGTTATAACTTAAACTAGTACTCAAATATTGTCTTATAGCGTGATTTATTTTTCACAACATCGGTTACGAAATAAAACGTTATATGCCATTTAAACCGAACTATGATACAATAACACATATCTAAACAGAGAGTCAAAATCAGACGAATGTCACGGCACAAATTTATGAGAAATGTAGGAAGAAAAATAGTATAATAATTGTTAGTTGATACCCCCATGTGATGAGATGAATATGCTTCGCTAAGCACAACCTTAAAAAGGAAAAAAAAAATGGCATATGAATCTGGCACCCACACCCACCTTAGATTTGCTTTAGGGAGGGGTTTCAAAACAGCAAAGCAGAAAGGGACACACAAATAACAATTTGCCTAGCTAGTTATATATCTTACTATTTTATTTTATGTATTTTATTTTCTATATATACTTTTTTTTAGGGTTGGCTGCATATGTTTGGCTGCACTTTGTTTCATTTAACAAATTAAAACATGCCAATGACTAACGGGAGGGTTCATTCCCAACCTATCGGAGACAAATGCAACGTAATTCTGATTATTATTATTAGGTTTAATTTAGTCTGTTAATTAGTTCTTATACTTCCAATAATTTTTGATTAAGTCTTATATTTATAAATTTATAATTAATTTTTTATATTATATAAAATTTATAATTAAATTTTTATTAGTTGTTATTTTTCAAAAATAATTAGAATATTTATTTTTAAATTTTTATATTTTATTTAAAATCAATACAAAAAATAATATTTCAAAAGAATAATTATTTTTCAAAAATAGTTAACTAGAAAGAATGTAAATGAAAGTTTCAATCTAATATAATTTATTATAAATGTTTAAACTAGGAGGATTTAACTAAATTTTGATAAATTATAAAGACAAATAGAATAAAAAATCTTATTATTATTATTGAAGAGTAGTTTAATCTCGAAGTGTTCAACATTCAATCCAACTCGATTCAAGACATATTTTTTATAGGGTTTAAGTTTGTCACGTTTATATTATTATTTTGAGTTAAGTTCTTGTTATATTTTGGGTCATTCAGTTCGATTTGAAGTTGTCTTTTATAATAAAAATATATATTTTTTAGTAAAATTAGTAACGTCATACTATATTTTATATTTAAGTAATATTTTATATTATACAATATTATTTTTTACTCTAACATAATTTATTTTGGTATAAATATGATATAATATTTATTAAATTTAATTTTTAAAAGTAAATATTAATATTTTGTATATAAATTAAAAAGTTATATATACTAATTAATATATCGGGTCGACCCAGTGTAATCAAATTTATTTTTATTTTTTGGTTGGGTCAAAGTAAGTCTAGTGATCTTTTAAGATCAATCCAAATCTAATTAACCCGACCCATGCACACTCTTAATTTAGCCTCACAATAATAATAATCAATAATTTTGTCATATTTTGGATTTAAATCTACAATAAAAAAATATTTTATGGTATTTTAATATATAATAAAAAATATTTAAAAAAAAAATATTAAAAATCAACCTTTTTTATTCCTTATATTAATATATATAGTAGATTATTTATTATTTTATTTAAAATCATTATATGCACGTAACTTTATTTTTTTTTTGAAAATAGAGCTCAACACAAAGTGGAGCGAGAACATAACTAAATAAAAATAAAAATACAAAGCAGTAACCAAGTAGACCTACTGATCTAACCCTTTGTCTCTCCGGCATTGCCATCAACAACTAAGGGGTCAGCACCTAACCATTCAGTGTAGCTCTGAACAGACAAGTTGATAATCTCCTCAACTCCTTTTTCTTTATTCTGAAAAATTCTCCGGTTTCGTTCCAGCCAGATATTCCACATAATGGCACAAAAACACACCATCCACCTCTTGCGCTCCTCCTTATTACTTTGCCTCGGTCCAACTCTGAAAATGCTCCTTGACTGTACCTGGGTATATCCATTGCACGCCAACATGAGATATCCAAGCACACCAGACCTGCCAAGAGAAATTACAGCCAAGAAACGGTGTAATCATTTTCATCGCCTATTTTACATAAGGCACATAGAGAATCTTCTTGGCTAATAACCCCGAACCGACGCAATCTCTCCTTCGTATTGACCCTGCCAATCAAGCCAAACCAGACAAATAACTCCATCCTGGGAGGACAAGTCCTTTCCAAATTGACCTAGTGAAGCTGTAGCTTGAGATATCCTCTGGAGCCATTTTTATCTGCAACACCTGCACAAATGAGTTAGTAGAAAAAATACCCTGCTTATCATATTTCCACACAACTCTATCCTCTCTCCCAAGTGCAAGTTAACTACTCTCAAAGTGTTATGACCTGTTCACTAGATCCAACTCCCATTGGAACAGCTCACGCCTCCATTGAAAGTTCCATATCCAAGTTAACCCATCCAGAACCCACAATCCCCTATCCACTGATCCTCTTTGGTTTGAAACCAGAGAAAAGCCTTGGAAATCGATTCTTTAAAGACCCCCCCATGATCCAGACATCCTCCCAGAACCGAGTACGTCTCCCATCACCCATTCCATAGCCAATCTATTATCATCTTCTGCCTCACTTCTTGATTCTTGAACTGTATTTGACAAATGTCCTTCCACGGACCGCCCCTATCAGGTAATCTCTGAGAGTATAGAAGCTCAGTTGGGTTCAAGTCATTACAAGAGCACACTACCCTCTTCCACAGTGGGCAATCTTCCTCAGAGAATCGCCACCACCACTTAAACAGAAGGTTGTATTGCGTAACAAAGCATCCCCAACTCCCAATCCTCCTAGCCTCTTGGGAGCCTGTACCACTTCCCACTTCACCATGGCCATACCCAGAACTCCCATCCTCCCTACCAAAAGAAACTTCTTTGTAGAGAAATCAGTTCTCAGCAACGCCTTTGGCATCTTATATAGGCTCAAGTAATAAACTGGCAAGCTATTCAACACAGATTTAATAAGCACCAACTTACCAGCTTTGTTGAGCACCTTGGCTTTCCAAGGCTAAGTTGCTCCTCCACTTTGTCTATTATTGGCTCCATGTCTTAATCAATCTTGGGTTGGCGCCTAATGAGATGCCCAGATATTTAACAGGAAGGGATTCTTGTCTGCAGCCTAACAAATTACACATATCGTGGCCCACTGCGCATCACAGTTAATAGGGATTAAACTGGACTTCTCAAAATTGATGCTCAAGCCTGACATCAACTCAAGTACCGAAGCAACCTCTTGGTAGTTCATGATAGTCTCATTTTCAGGAGGGCAGAACAAAATAGTATCGTCAGCGAACTGTAGATGCGACAACTGAATATGATCTCTTCCAACCAAAAAGTGGTGATAAGCGGCCATTCCTAACTGCCTCTTCAAACATTCTATGTAAGACATCC